>NC_039362.1:120845738-120869937 GCF_003573695.1 Papaver somniferum
ACCTGTATATGGTAATCTTGCAACTTGAGTTCGGTAATAGGTTGCAGTTTCATTCAATCTGATATATTTGACACCTCAAACATCGCCGAGACGAGAAGATCGGGTCTTTTTATGGTAACCTTGCAACCTGAGTTCAATAATAGGTTGCAGTTTCATCCAATCTGATATATTTGATACCTCAAACCTCGCCTGGAAGAGAACATCAGGCATGTATGTGGTAATCTTGCAACCTGAGTTCTGTAATAGGTTGCAGTTTCATCCAATTTGATATATTTAACACCTCAAACCTCGCCTGGACGAGAACATCGGGTCTGTATATGGTAATCTTGCAACCTAAGTTCAGTAATAGGTTGCAGTGTCATTCAATCTGATAAATTTGACACCTCAAACCTCGCATGGACTAGAACATTAGGTTTGCATATGGTAATTTTTCAACCCGTGTTCAGTAATAGGTTGCAGTTTCATCTCAAACCTCGCGTGGACGAGAACATCGGGTATGTATATGGTAATCTTGCAACCTAAGTTCAGTAATAGGTTGTAGTTTCATCCAATCTGATATATTTGGCGCCTCAAACCTTGCCGATACGAGAACATCGGGTCTGTATATGGCAATCTTGCAACCTGAGTTCAGTAATAGGTTGCAGTTTCATCCAATCTGACATATTTGACACCTCAAACCTCGCCTGGACGAGAACATCGGGTCTGTATATGGTAATTGCAACCTGAGTTCAGTAATAGGTTTTAGTTTCATCCAATCTGATATATTTAACACCTCAAACCTCGCATGGACGAGAACATCGGGTCTGTATATGGTAATTTTGCAACCTGAGTTCAGTAATAGGTTGTAGTTTCATCCAATCTTATATATTTGACACCTCAAACCTCGTCTGGACGAGAACATCGGGTTTGTATATGGTAATCTTGCAACCCGAGTTCAGTAATAGGTTGCAGTTTCATCCAATCTGATATATTTGACACCTCAAACATCGCCTGGACTAGAACATCAGGTCTGTATATGGTAATCTTGCAACCTAAGTTCAGTAATAGGTTGCAGTTTCATCCAATCTGATATATTTGACACCTCAAACCTCGCCTGGACGAGAACATCGGGTCCGTATATGGTAATGTTGCAACCTAAGTTCAGTAATAGGTTGCAGTTTCATTCAATCTGATATATTTGACACCTCAAACCTCGCCTGGACTAGAACATCAGGTCTGCATATGGTAATCTTGCAACCCGAGTTCAGTAATAGGTTGTAGTTTTATCCTATCTGATATATTTGACACCTCAAACCTCGCGTGGACGAGAAAATCAGGTTTGTATATGGTAATTTTGCAACCTGAATTCAGTAATAGGTTGCAGTTTCATCTAATCTGATATATTTAACACCTCAAACCTCGCCTGGCCGAGAACATCGGGTCTGTATATGGTAATTTTGCAACCTGAGTTCAGTAATAGGTTGTAGTTTCATCCAATCTGATATATTTGACACCTCAAACCTCGCCTGGACGAGAACATCGGGTTTGTATATGGTAATCTTGCAACCCGAGTTCAGTAATGGGTTGCAGTTTTATCCAATCTGATATATTTGACACCTCAAACCTCGCCTGGATGAGAACATCGAGTTTGTATATGATAATCTTGCAACCTGAGTTCCGTAATAGGTTGTAGTTTTATCCAATCCGATATATTTGACACCTCAAACCTCGCCTGGACGAGAACATAGGGTCTCTATATGGTAATCTTGCAACCTAAGTTCAGTAATAGGTTGCAGTTCATTCAATCTGATATATTTGACACCTCAAACCTCGCCTGGACTAGAACATCAGGTCTGCATATGGTAATCTTGCAACCCGAGTTCAGTAATAGGTTGCAGTTTCATTCAATCTGATATATTTGACACCTCAAACCTCGCGTGGACGAGAACATCGGGTATGTATATGGTAATCTTGCAACCTGAGTTTTGTAATAGGTTGTAGTTTCATCCAATCTGATATATTTGACACCGCAAACCTCGCCTGGACGAGAACATCGGGTCTGTATATGGTAATATTGCAACCTGAGTTCAATAATGGGTTGCAGTTTCATCAAATCTGATATATTTGACACCTCAAACCTCGCATGGACGAGAACATCAGGTCTGTATATGGTAATCTTGCAACCTAAAATCAGTAATATGTTGCAGTTTCATTCAATGTGATATATTTGACACCTTAAACCTCGCCTGTACTAGAACATCAGGTCTGCATATGGTAATCTTTCAACCCGAGTTCAGTAATAGGTTGCAGTTTCATCTCAAACCTCGCATGGACGAGAAAATCGGGTCTGTATATGGTAATCTTGCAACCTAATTTCAGTAATAGGTTGTAGTTTCATCCAATCTAATATATTTGACACCTCAAACCTCGCCGAGACGAGAACATCGGGTCTATATATGGTAATCTTGCAACCTGAGTTCAGTAATAGGTTGCAGTTTCATCCAATCTGACATATTTGACACCTCAAACCTCGCCTGGACGAGAACATCGGACCTGTATATGGTAATCTTGCAACTTGAGTTCGGTAATAGGTTGCAGTTTCATTCAATCTGATATATTTTACACCTCAAACATCGCCGAGACGAGAAGATCGGGTCTTTATATGGTAATCTTGCAACCTGAGTTCAATAATAGGTTGCAGTTTCATCCAATCTGATATATTTGATACCTCGAACCTCGCCTGGAAGAGAACATCAGGCCTGTATATGGTAATATTGCAACCTGAGTTCTGTAATAGGTTGCAGTTTCATCCAATTTGATATATTTAACACCTCAAACCTCGCCTGGACGAGAACATCGGGTCTGTATATGGTAATCTTGCAACCTAAGTTCAATAATAGGTTGCAATTTCATTCAATCTGATAAATTTGACACCTCAAACCTCGCATGGACTAGAACATTAGGTCTGCATATGGTAATCTTTCAACCCGAGTTCAGTAATAGGTTGCAGTTTCATCTCAAACCTCGCGTGGACGAGAACATCGGGTATGTATATGGTAATCTTGCAACCTAAGTTCAGTAATAAGTTGCAGTTTCATCCAATCTGATATATTTGACACCTCAAACCTCGCCGGGACGAGAACATCGGGTCTGTATATGGTAATTGCAACCTGAGTTCAGTAATAGGTTTTAGTTTCATCCAATCTGATATATTTAACACCTCAAACCTCGCATGGACGAGAACATCGGGTCTGTATATGGTAATTTTGCAACCTGAGTTCAGTAATAGGTTGCAGTTTCATCCAATCTGATATATTTGACACCTCAAACCTCGCCTGGACGAGAACATCGGGTCTGTATATGGTAATCTTGCAACCTGAGTTCAGTAATAGGTTGCATTTTCATCCAATCTGATATATTTGACACCTCAAACCTCGCCTGGACCAGAACATCGGGTTTGTATATGGTAATCTTGCACCCTGAGTTCAGTAATAGGTTGCAGTTTCATCCAATCTGATATATCTGACACCTCAAACCTCGCATGGACGAGAACATCGGGTCTGCATATGGTAATTTTGCAACCCGAGTTCAGTAATAGGTTGCAGTTTCATCCAACCTGATATATTTGACACCTCAAACCTCGCCGGGACTAGAACATCAGGTCTATATATGGTAATCTTGCAACCTGAGTTCAGTAATAGGTTGTAGTTTCATCCAATATGATATATTTGACACCTCGAACCTCACCTAGACGAGAACATCGGGTCTGAATATGGTAATTGCAACCTGAGTTCAGTAATAGGTTGCAGTTTCATCCAATCGGATATATTTGACACCTCAAACCTCGCCGGTACGAGAACATCGTGTCTGTATATGGTAATTGCAACCTGAGTTCAGTAATAGGTTGCAGTTTCATCCAATCTGATATATTTAACACCTAAAACCTCGCATGGACGAGAACATCGAGTCTGTATATGGTAATTTTATTACCTGAGTTCAGTAATAGATTGTAGTTTCATCTAATCTGATATATTTGACACCTCAAACCTCGCCTGGACGAGAACATCGGGTCTGTATATGGTAATCTTGCAACCTGAGTTCAGTAATAGGTTGCAGATTCATCCAATCTGATATATTTGACACCTCAAACCTCGCCTGGAGGAGAACATCGGGCCTGTATATGGTAATCTTGCAACCTGAGTTCAGTAATAGGTTGCAGTTTCATTCAATTTGATATAATTAACACCTCAAACCTCGCTTGGACGAGAACATCGGGTATGTATATGGTAATCTTGCAACCTAAGTTCAGTAATAGGTTGCAGTTTCATTCAATCTGATATATTTGACACATCAAACCTCACATGGACTAGAACATAAGGTCTGCATATGGTAATCTTGCAACCCGGGTTCAGTAATAGGTTACAGTTTCATCTCAAACCTCGCGTGGACGAGAACATCAGGTCTGTATATGGTAATCTTGCAACCTAAGTTCAGTAATAGGTTTTAGTTTCATCCAATCTGATATATTTGACACCTCAAACCTCGCTGAGACGAGAACATCCGGTCTGTATATGGTAATCTTGCTACCTGAATTCAGTAATATATTGTAGTTTCATCCAATCTGATATATTTGACACCTCAAACCTCGCCTGGACGAGAATATCGGACCTGTATATGGTAATCTTGCAATCTGAGTTCAATAATAGGTTGCAGTTTCATCCAATTTGATATATTTGACACCTCAAACCTCGCATGGACGAGAACATCGGGTCTGTATATGGTAATCTTGCAACCTGAATTCAGTAATAGGTTGCAATTTCATCCAATCTGATATATTTGACACCTCAAACCTCGCTTGGAAGAGAACATCGGGTTTGTATATGTTAATATTGCAACCTGAGTTTAGTAATAGGTGGCATTTTCATCCAATCTGATATATTTGACACCTCAAACCTCGTCGGGACGAGAATATCGGGTCTGTATATGGTAATCTTGCAACCTGAGTTCAGTAATAGGTTGTAGTTGCATCCAATCTGATATATTTGACACCTCAAACCTCGCCTGGACGAGAACATCGGAGCTGTATATGGTAATCTTGCAATATGAGTTCAATAATAGGTTGCAGTTTTATCCAATTTGATATATTTGACACCTCAAACCTCGCCTGGACGAGAACATCGGGTCTGTATATGGTAATCTTGCAACCTGAATTCAGTAATAGGTTGCAGTTTCATCCAATCTGATATATTTGACACCTCAAACCTCGCCTGGACGAGAACATCGGGTCTGTATATGGTAATCTTGCAACCTGAGTTCAGTAATAGGTTGCAGTTTCATCCAATATGATATATTTGACAGCTCAAACCTCGTCTGGACGAGAACATCTGGTCTGTATATCGTCATCTGCAACCTGAGTTCAGTAATAAGTTGTAGTTTCATCCAATCTGACATATTTGACACCTCAAACCTCGCCTGGACGAGAACATCGGGTCTGTGTATGGTAATTGCAATCTTAATTCAATAATAGGTTGCAGTTTCATCTTATCTGATATATTTGACAGCTCAAACCTCGTCTGGACGAGAACATCGGGTCTGTATATGGTAATCTTGCAACCCGAGTTCAGTAATAGGTTGCAGTTTCATCCAATATGATACATTTGACACCTCAAACCTCGCTTGGACGAGAGCATAGGGTCTGTATATGGTAATCTTGCAACCTGAGTTCAGTAATAGGTTGCAGTTTCATCCAATCTGATATATTTGACACCTCAAACCTCGCCTGGAAGAGAACATCGGGTCTGTATATGGTAATTGCAACCTGAGTTCAGTAATAGGTTGCAGTTTCATCCAATTTGATATATTTGACAGCTCAAACCTCGTCTGGACGAGAACATCTGGTCTGTATATCGTCATCTGCAACCTGAGTTCAGTAATAAGTTGCAGTTTCATCCAATCTGACATATTTGACACCTCAAACCTCGCCTGGACGAGAACATCGGGTCTGTGTATGGTAATTGCAACCTGAATTCAATAATAGGTTGCAGTTTCGTTTTATCTGATATATTTGACAACTCAAACCTCGTCTGGACGAGAACATCGGGTCTGTATATGGTAATCTTGCAACCCGAGTTCAGTAATTGGTTGCAGTTTCATCCAATATGATATATTTGACACCTCAAACCTCGCCTGGACTAGAAAATCGGGTCTGTATATGGTAATCTTACAACCTGAGTTCAGTAATAGGTTGCAGTTTCATCCAATATGATATATTTGACAGCTCAAACCTCGTCTGGACGAGAACATCTGGTCTGTATATCGTCATCTGCAACCTGAGTTCAGTAATAAGTTGCAGTTTCATCCAATCTGACATATTTGACACCTCAAACCTCGCCTGGACGAGAGCATAGGGTATGTATATGGTAATCTTGCAACCTGAGTTCAGTAATAGGTTGCAGTTTAATCCAATCTGATATATTTGACACCTCAAACCTCGCCTGGAAGAGAACATCGGGTCTGTGTATGGTAATTCCAACCTGAGTTCAGTAATAGGTTGCAGTTTCATCCAATCTGATATACTTGACAGCTCAAACCTCGTCTAGACGAGAACATCGGGTCTGTATATGGTAATTGCAACCTGAATTCAATAATAGGTTGCAGTTTCATTTTATCTGATATATTTGACAGCTCAAACCTCGTCTGGACGAGAACATCGGGTCTGTATATGGTAATCTTGCAACCCGAGTTCAGTAATAGGTTGCAGTTTCATCCAATATGATATATTTGACACGTCAAACCTCGCCTGGACTAGAACATCGGGTCTGTATATGGTAATCTTGCAACCTGAGTTCAGTAATAGGTTGCAGTTTCATCCAATATGATATATTTGACAGCTCAAACCTCGTCTGGACGAGAACATCTGGTCTGTATATCGTCAGCTGCAACCTGAGTTCAGTAATAAGTTGCAGTTTCATCCAATCTGACATATTTGACACCTCAAACCTCTCCTGGACGAGAGCATAGGGTCTGTATATGGTAATCTTGCAACCTGAGTTCAGTAATAGGTTGCAGTTTCATCCAATATGATATATTTGACACCTCAAACCTCGCCTGGAAGAGAACATCGGGTCTGTGTATGGTAATTCCAACCTGAGTTCAGTAATAGGTTGCAGTTTCATGCAATCTGATATATTTGACAGCTCAAACCTCGTCTGGACGAGAACACTGGGTCTGTATATGGTAATTGCAACCTGAATTCAATAATAGGTTGCAGTTTCATTTTATCTGATATATTTGACAGCTCAAACCTCGTCTGGACGAGAACATCGGGTCTGTATATGGTAATCTTGCAACCCGAGTTCAGTAATAGGTTGCAGTTTCATCCAATATGATATATTTGACAGCTCAAACCTCGTCTGGACGAGAACATCTGGTCTGTATATCGTCATCTGCAACCTGAGTTCAGTAATAAGTTGCAGTTTCATCCAATCTGACATATTTGACACCTCAAACCTCGCCTGGACGAGAACATCGGGTCTGTGTATGGTAATTGCAACCTGAATCAATAATAGGTTGCAGTTTAATTTTATCTGATATATTTGACAGCTCAAACCTCTTCTGGACGAGAACATCGGGTCTGTATATGGTAATCTTGCAACCTGAGTTCCATAATAGGTTGCAGTTTCATCCAATATGATATATTTGACACCTCAAACCTCGCCTAGACTAGAATATCGGGTCTGTATATGGTAATCTTGCAACCTGAGTTCAGTAATAAGTTGCAGTTTCATCCAATCTGATATATTTGACAGCTCAAACCTCGTCTGGACGAGAACATCTGGTCTGTATATCGTCATCTGCAACCTGAGTTCAATAATAAGTTCCAGTTTCATCCAATCTGACATATTTGACACCTCAAACCTCGCCTGGACGAGAACATCGGGTCTGTGTATGGTAATTCCAATCTGAATTCAATAATAGGTTGCAGTTTCATCTTATCTGATATATTTGACAGCTCAAACCTCGTCTGGACGAGAACATCGGGTCTGTATATGGTAATCTTGCAACCCGAGTTCAGTAATAGGTTGCAGTTTCATCCAATATGATACATTTGACACCTCAAACCTTGCCTGGACGAGAGCATAGGGTCTGTATATGCTAATCTTGCAACCTGAGATCAGTAATAGGTTGCAGTTTCATCCAATCTGATATATTTGACACCTCAAACCTCGTCTGGAAGAGAACATCGGGTCTGTATATGGTAATTGCAACCTGAGTTCAGTAATAGGTTGCAGTTTCATCCAATCTGATATATTTGACAGCTCAAACCTCGTTTGGACGAGAACATCTGGTCTGTATATCGTCATCTTCAACCTGAGTTCAGTAATAAGTTGCAGTTTCATCCAATCTGACATATTTGACACCTCAAACCTCGCCTGGACGAGAACATCGGGTCTGTGTAAGGTAATTGCAATCTGAATTCAATAATAGGTTGCAGTTTCATCTTATTTGATATATTTGACAGCTCAAACCTCGTCTGGACGAGAACATCTGGTCTGTATATTGTCATCTGCAACCTGAGTTCAGTAATAAGTTGCAGTTTCATCCAATCTGACATATTTGACACCTCAAACCTCGCCTGGACGAGAACATCGGGTCTGTGTATGGTAATTACAATCTGAATTCAATAATAGGTTGCAGTTTCATCTTATCTGATATATTTGACAGCTCAAACCTCGTCTGGACGAGAACATCGGGTCTGTATATGGTAATCTTGCAACCCGAGTTCAGTAACAGGTTGCAGTTTCATCCAATATGATACATTTGACACCTCAAACCTCGCCTGGACGAGAGCATAGGGTCTGTATATGGTAATCTTGCAACCTGAGATCAGTAATAGGTTGCAGTTTCATCCAATCTGATATATTTTACACCTCAAACCTCGCCTGGAAGAGAACATCGGGTCTGTGTATGGTAATTGCAACCTGAATTCAATAATAGGTTGCAGTTTAATTTTATCTGATATATTTGACAGCTCAAACCTCGTCTGGACGAGAACATCGGGTCTGTATATGGTAATCTTGCAACCCGAGTTCAGTAATAGGTTGCAGTTTCATCCAATATGATATATTTGACACCTCAAACCTCGCCTGGACTAGAACATCGGGTCTGTATATGGTAATCTTGCAACCTGAGTTCAGTAATAGGTTGCAGTTTCATCCAATATGATATATTTGACAGCTCAAACCTCGTCTGGACGAGAACATCTGGTCTGTATATCGTCATCTGCAACCTGAGTTCAATAATAAGTTGCAGTTTCATCCAATATGACATATTTGACACCTCAAACCTCGCCTGGACGAGAACATCGGGTCTGTGTATGGTAATTCCAATCTGAATTCAATAATAGGTTGCAGTTTCATCTTATCTGATATATTTGACAGCTCAAACCTCGTCTGGACGAGAACATCGGGTCTGTATATGGTAATCTTGCAACCCGAGTTCAGTAATAGGTTGCAGTTTCATCCAATATGATACATTTGACACCTCAAACCTCGCCTGGACGAGAGCATAGGGTCTGTATATGGTAATCTTGCAACCTGAGTTCAGTAATAGGTTGCAGTTTCATCCAATCTGATATATTTGACACCTCAAACCTCTCCTGGAAGAGAACATCGGGTCTGTATATGGTAATTGCAACCTGAGTTCAGTAATAGGTTGCAGTTTCATCCAATCTGATATATTTGACAGCTCAAACCTCGTCTGGACGAGAACATCTGGTCTGTATATCGTCATCTGCAACCTGAGTTCAGTAATAAGTTGAAGTTTCATCCAATCTGACATATTTGACACCTCAAACCTCGCCTGGACGAGAACATCGGGTCTGTGTATGGTAATTTCAATCTGAATTCAATAATAGGTTGCAGTTTCATCTTATCTGATATATTTGACAACTCAAACCTCGTCTGGACGAAAACATCGGGTCTGTATATGGTAATTTTGCAACCTGAGTTCAGTAATAGGTTGTAGTTTCATCCAATATGATATATTTGACACCTAAAACCTCGTCTGGACGAGAACATCTGGTCTGTATATCGTCATCTGCAACCTGAGTTCAGTAATAGGTTACAGTTTCATCCAATCTGATATATTTGACACCTCAAACCTCGCCTGGACGAGAACATCGGGTCTGTGTATGGTAATTGCAATCTGAATTCAGTAATAGGTTGCAGTTTCATCCAATATGATATATTTGACAGCTCAAACCTCGTCTGGACGAGAACATCTGGTCTGTATATCGTCATCTGCAACCTGAGTTCAGTAATAAGTTGCAGTTTCATCCAATCTGACATATTTGACACCTCAAACCTCTCCTGGACGAGAACATCGGGTCTGTGTATGGTAATTGCAACCTGAATTCAATAATAGGTTGCAGTTTCATTTTATCGGATATATTTGACAGCTCAAACCTCGTCTGGACGAGAATATCGGATCTGTATATGGTAATATTGCAACCCGAGTTCAGTAATAAGTTGCAGTTTCATCCAATATAATATATTTGACACCTCAAACCTCGCCTGGACTAGAACATCGGGTCTGTATATGGTAATCTTGCAACCTGAGTTCAGTAATAGGTTGCAGTTTCATCCAATATGATATATTTGACAGCTCAAACCTCGTCTGGACGAGAACATCTGGTCTGTATATCGTCATCTGCCACCTGAGTTCATAATAAATTGCAGTTTCATCCAATCTGACATATTTGACACCTCAAACCTCGCCTGGACGAGAACATCGTGTCTGTGTATGGTAATTGCAATCTGAATTCAATAATAGGTTGCAGTTTCATCTTATATGATATATTTGACAGCTCAAACCTCGTCTAGACGAGAACATCGGGTCTGTATATGGTAATCTTGCAACCCGAGTTCAGTAATAGGTTGCAGTTTCATCCAATATGATACATTTGACACCTCAAACCTCGCCTGGACGAGAGCATAGGGTCTGTATATGGTAATCTTGCAACCTGAGTTCAGTAATAGGTTGCAGTTTCATCCAATCTGATATATTTGACACCTCAAACCTCGTCTGGACGAGAACATCTGGTCTGTATATGGTAATTGCAACCTAAGTTCAGTAATAGGTTACAGTTTCATCCAATATGATATATTTGACAGCTCAAACCTCGTCTGGACGAGAACATCTGGTCTGTATATCGTCATCTGCAACCTGAGTTCAGTAATAAGTTGCAGTTTCATCCAATCTGACATATTTGACACCTCAAACCTCGCCTGGACGAGAACATCGGGTCTGTGTATGGTAATTGCAATCTGAATTCAATAATAGGTTGCAGTTTCATCTTATCTGATATATTTGACAGCTCAAACCTCGTCTGGACGAGAACATCGGGTCTGTATATGGTAATTTTGCAACCTGAGTTCAGTAATAGGTTGTAGTTTCATCCAATATGATATATTTGACACCTAAAACCTCGTCTGGACGAGAACATCTGGTCTGTATATCGTCATCTGCAACCTGAGTTCAGTAATAGGTTACAGTTTCATCCAATCTGATATATTTGACACCTCAAACCTCGCCTGGACGAGAACATCGGGTCTGTGTATGGTAATTGCAATCTGAATTCAGTAATAGGTTGCAGTTTCATCCAATATGATATATTTGACAGCTCAAACCTCGTCTGGACGAGAACATCTGGTCTGTATATCGTCATCTACAACCTGAGTTCAGTAATAAGTTGCAGTTTCATCCAATCTGACATATTTGACACCTCAAACCTCGCCTGGACGAGAACATCGGGTCTGTGTATGGTAATTGCAATCTGAATTCAATAATAGGTTGCAGTTTCATCTTATCTGATCTATTTGACAGCTCAAACCTCGTCTGGACGAGAACATCGGGTCTGTATATGGTAATTTTGCAACCTGAGTTCAGTAATAGGTTGTAGTTTCATCCAATATGATATATTTTACACCTAAAACCTCGTCTGGACGAGAACATCTGGTCTGTATATCGTCATCTGCAACCTGAGTTCAGTAATAGGTTACAGTTTCATCCAATCTGATATATTTGACACCTCAAACCTCGCCTGGACGAGAACATCGGGTCTGTGTATGGTAATTGCAATCTGAATTCAGTAATAGGTTGCAGTTTCATCCAATATGATATATTTGACAGCTCAAACCTCGTCTGGACGAGAACATCTGGTCTGTATATCGTTATCTGCAACCTGAGTTCAGTAATAAGTTGCAGTTTCATCCAATCTGAAATATTTGACACCTCAAACCTCGCCTGGACGAGAACATCGGGTCTGTGTATGGTAATTGCAATCTGAATTCAATAATAGGTTGCAGTTTCATCTTATCTGATATATTTGACAGTTCAAACCTCGTCTGGACGAGAACATCGGGTCAGTATATGGTAATTTTGCAACCTGAGTTCAGTAATAGGTTGTAGTTTCATCCAATCTGATATATTTGACACCTCAAACCTCGCCTGGACGAGAACATCGGGTCTGTATATGGTAATCTTGCAACCTGAGTTCAGTAATAGGTTGCAGTTTCATCCAATCTGATATATTTGACAGCTCAAACCTCGTCTGGACGAGAACATCTGGTCTGTATATCGTCATCTGCAACCTGAGTTCAGTAATAAGTTGCAGTTTCATCCAATCTGACATATTTGACACCTCAAACCTCGCCTGGACGAGAACATCGGGTCTGTATATGGTAATCTTGCAACCCGAGTTCAGTAATAGGTTGCAGTTTCATCCAATATGATATATTTGACAGCTCAAACCTCGTCTGGACGAGAACATCTGGTCTGTATATCGTCATCTGCAACCTGAGTTCAGTAATAAGTTGCAGTTTCATCCAATCTGACATATTTGACACCTCAAACCTCGCCTGGACGAGAACATCGGGTTTGTGTATGGTAATTGCAATCTGAATTCAATAATAGGTTGCAGTTTCATTTTATCTGATATATTTGACAGCTCAAACCTCGTTTGGACGAGAACATCGGGTCTGTATATGGTAATCTTACAACCCGAGTTCAGTAATAGGTTGCAGTTTCATCCAATATGATATATTTGACACCTCAAACCTCGCCTGGACTAGAACATCGGGTCTGTATATGGTAATCTTGCAACCTGAGTTCAGTAATAGGTTGCAGTTTCATCCAATATGATATATTTGACAGCTCAAACCTCGTCTGGACGAGAACATCTGGTCTGTATATCGTCATCTGCAACCTGAGTTCAGTAATAAGTTGCAGTTTCATCTAATCTGACATATTTGACACCTCAAACCTCGCCTGGACGAGAACATCGGGTTTGTGTATGGTAATTGCAACCTGAATTCAATAATAGGTTGCAGTTTCATTTTATCTGATATATTTGACAGCTCAAACCTCGTCTGGACGAGAACATCGGGTCTGTATATGGTAATCTTGCAACCCGAGTTCAGTAATAGGTTGCAGTTTCATCCAATATGATATATTTGACACCTCAAACCTCGCCTGGACTAGAACATCGGGTCTGTATATGGTAATCTTGCAACCTGAGTTCAGTAATAGGTTGCAGTTTCATCCAATATGATATATTTGACAGCTCAAACCTCGTCTGGACGAGAACATCTGGTCTGTATATCGTCATCTGCAACCTGAGTTCAATAATAAGTTGCAGTTTCATCCAATATGACATATTTGACACCTCAAACCTCGCCTGGACGAGAACATCGGGTCTGTGTATGGTAATTCCAATCTGAATTCAATAATAGGTTGCAGTTTCATCTTATCTGATATATTTGACAGCTCAAACCTCGTCTGGACGAGAACATCGGGTCTGTATATGGTAATCTTGCAACCCGAGTTCAGTAATAGGTTGCAGTTTCATCCAATATGATACATTTGACACCTCAAACCTCGCCTGGACGAGAGCATAGGGTCTGTATATGCTAATCTTGCAACCTGAGATCAGTAATAGGTTGCAGTTTCATCCAATCTGATATATTTGACACCTCAAACCTCGTCTGGAAGAGAACATCGGGTCTGTATATGGTAATTGCAACCTGAGTTCAGTAATAGGTTGCAGTTTCATCCAATCTGATATATTTGACAGCTCAAACCTCGTTTGGACGAGAACATCTGGTCTGTATATCGTCATCTTCAACCTGAGTTCAGTAATAAGTTGCAGTTTCATCCAATCTGACATATTTGACACCTCAAACCTCGCCTGGACGAGAACATCGGGTCTGTGTATGGTAATTGCAATCTGAATTCAATAATAGGTTGCAGTTTCATCTTATCTGATATATTTGACAGCTCAAACCTCGTCTGGACGAGAACATCGGGTCTGTATATGGTAATTTTGCAACCTGAGTTCAGTAATAGGTTGTAGTTTCATCCAATATGATATATTTGACACCTAAAACCTCGTCTGGACGAGAACATCTGGTCTGTATATCGTCATCTGCAACCTGAGTTCAGTAATAGGTTACAGTTTCATCCAATCTGATATATTTGACACCTCAAACCTCGCCTGGACGAGAACATCGGGTCTGTGTATGGTAATTGCAATCTGAATTCAGTAATAGGTTGCAGTTTCATCCAATATGATATATTTGACAGATCAAACCTCGTCTGGACGAGAGCATCTGGTCTGTATATCGTCATCTGCAACCTGAGTTCAGTAATAAGTTGCAGTTTCATCCAATCTGACATATTTGACACCTCAAACCTCTCCTGGACGAGAACATCGGGTCTGTGTAAGGTAATTGCAATCTGAATTCAATAATAGGTTGCAGTTTCATCTTATTTGATATATTTGACAGCTCAAACCTCGTCTGGACGAGAACATCGGGTATGTATATGGTAATATTGCAACCTGAGTTCAGTAATAGGTTGCAGTTTCATCCAATTGATATATTTGACAGCTCAAACCTCGTCTGGACGAGAACATCTGGTCTGTATATTGTCATCTGCAACCTGAGTTCAGTAATAAGTTGCAGTTTCATCCAATCTGACATATTTGACACCTCAAACCTCGCCTGGACGAGAACATCGGGTCTGTCTATGGTAATTGCAATCTGAATTCAATAATAGGTTGCAGTTTCATCTTATCTGATATATTTGACAGCTCAAACCTCGTCTGGACGAGAACATCGGGTCTCTATATGGTAATCTTGCAACCCGAGTTCAGTAACAGGTTGCAGTTTCATCCAATATGATACATTTGACACCTCAAACCTCGCCTGGACGAGAGCATAGGGTCTGTATATGGTAATCTTGCAACCTGAGATCAGTAATAGGTTGCAATTTCATCCAATCTGATATATTTGACACCTCAAACCTCGCCTGGAAGAGAACATCGGGTCTGTGTATGGTAATTGCAACCTGAATTCAATAATAGGTTGCAGTTTAATTTTATCTGATATATTTGACAGCTCAAACCTCGTCTGGACGAGAATATCTGGTCTGTATATTGTCATCTGCAACCTGAGTTCAGTAATAAGTTGCAGTTTCATCCAATCTGACATATTTGACACCTCAAACCTCGCCTGGACGAGAACATCGGGTCTGTGTATGGTAATTACAATCTGAATTCAATAATAGGTTGCAGTTTCATCTTATCTGATATATTTGACAGCTCAAACCTCGTCTGGACGAGAACATCGGGTCTGTATATGGTAATCTTGCAACCCGAGTTCAGTAACAGGTTGCAGTTTCATCCAATATGATACATTTGACACCTCAAACCTCGCCTGGACGAGAGCATAGGGTCTGTATATGGTAATCTTGCAACCTGAGATCAGTAATAGGTTGCAATTTCATCCAATCTGATATATTTGACACCTCAAACCTCGCCTGGAAGAGAACATCGGGTCTGTGTATGGTAATTGCAACCTGAATTCAATAATAGGTTGCAGTTTAATTTTATCTGATATATTTGACAGCTCAAACCTCGTCTGGACGAGAATATCTGGTCTGTATATTGTCATCTGCAACCTGAGTTCAGTAATAAGTTGCAGTTTCATCCAATCTGACATATTTGACACCTCAAACCTCGCCTGGACGAGAACATCGGGTCTGTGTATGGTAATTACAATCTGAATTCAATAATAGGTTGCAGTTTCATCTTATCTGATATATTTGACAGCTCAAACCTCGTCTGGACGAGAACATCGGGTCTGTATATGGTAATCTTGCAACCCGAGTTCAGTAACAGGTTGCAGTTTCATCCAATATGATACATTTGACACCTCAAACCTCGCCTGGACGAGAGCATAGGGTCTGTATATGGTAATCTTGCAACCTGAGATCAGTAATAGGTTGCAGTTTCATCCAATCTGATATATTTTACACCTCAAACCTCGCCTGGAAGAGAACATCGGGTCTGTGTATGGTAATTGCAACCTGAATTCAATAATAGGTTGCAGTTTAATTTTATCTGATATATTTGACAGCTCAAACCTCGTCTGGACGAGAACATCGGGTCTGTATATGGTAATCTTGCAACCCGAGTTCAGTAATAGGTTGCAGTTTCATCCAATATGATATATTTGACACCTCAAACCTCGCCTGGACTAGAACATCGGGTCTGTATATGGTAATCTTGCAACCTGAGTTCAGTAATAGGTTGCAGTTTCATCCAATATGATATATTTGACAGCTCAAACCTCGTCTGGACGAGAACATCTGGTCTGTATATCGTCATCTGCAACCTGAGTTCAATAATAAGTTGCAGTTTCATCCAATATGACATATTTGACACCTCAAACCTCGCCTGGACGAGAACATCGGGTCTGTGTATGGTAATTCCAATCTGAATTCAATAATAGGTTGCAGTTTCATCTTATCTGATATATTTGACAGCTCAAACCTCGTCTGGACGAGAACATCGGGTCTGTATATGGTAATCTTGCAACCCGAGTTCAGTAATAGGTTGCAGTTTCATCCAATATGATACATTTGACACCTCAAACCTCGCCTGGACGAGAGCATAGGGTCTGTATATGCTAATCTTGCAACCTGAGATCAGTAATAGGTTGCAGTTTCATCCAATCTGATATATTTGACACCTCAAACCTCGTCTGGAAGAGAACATCGGGTCTGTATATGGTAATTGCAACCTGAGTTCAGTAATAGGTTGCAGTTTCATCCAATCTGATATATTTGACAGCTCAAACCTCGTTTGGACGAGAACATCTGGTCTGTATATCGTCATCTTCAACCTGAGTTCAGTAATAAGTTGCAGTTTCATCCAATCTGACATATTTGACACCTCAAACCTCGCCTGGACGAGAACATCGGGTCTGTGTATGGTAATTGCAATCTGAATTCAATAATAGGTTGCAGTTTCATCTTATCTGATATATTTGACAGCTCAAACCTCGTCTGGACGAGAACATCGGGTCTGTATATGGTAATTTTGCAACCTGAGTTCAGTAATAGGTTGTAGTTTCATCCAATATGATATATTTGACACCTAAAACCTCGTCTGGACGAGAACATCTGGTCTGTATATCGTCATCTGCAACCTGAGTTCAGTAATAGGTTACAGTTTCATCCAATCTGATATATTTGACACCTCAAACCTCGCCTGGACGAGAACATCGGGTCTGTGTATGGTAATTGCAATCTGAATTCAGTAATAGGTTGCAGTTTCATCCAATATGATATATTTGACAGTTCAAACCTCGTCTGGACGAGAACATCTGGTCTGTATATCGTCATCTGCAACCTGAGTTCAGTAATAAGTTGCAGTTTCATCCAATCTGACATATTTGACACCTCAAACCTCTCCTGGACGAGAACATCGGGTCTGTGTAAGGTAATTGCAATTTGAATTCAATAATAGGTTGCAGTTTCATCTTATCTGATATATTTGACAGCTCAAACCTCGTCTGGACGAGAACATCGGGTATGTATATGGTAATCTTGCAACCTGAGTTCAGTAATAGGTTGCAGTTTCATCCAATATGATATATTTGACAGCTCAAACCTCGTCTGGACGAGAACATCTGGTCTGTATACTGTCATCTGCAACCTGAGTTTAGTAATAAGTTGCAGTTTCATCCAATCTGACATATTTGACACCTCAAACCTCGCTTGGACGAGAACATCAGGTCTGTGTATGGTAATTGCAATCTGAATTCAATAATAGGTTGCAGTTTCATCTTATCTGATATATTTGACAGCTCATACCTCGTCTGGACGAGAACATCGGGTCTGTATATGGTAATCTTGCAACCCGAGTTCAGTAATAGGTTGCAGTTTCATCCAATATGATACATTTGACACCTCAAACCTCGCCTGGACGAGAGCATAGGGTCTGTATATGGTAATCTTGCAACCTGAGATCAGTAATAGGTTGCAGTTTCATCCAATCTGATATATTTGACACCTCAAACCTCGCCTGGAAGAGAACATCGGGTCTGTGTATGGTAATTGCAACCTGAGTTCAGTAATAGGTTGCAGTTTCATCCAATCTGATATATTTGACATCTCAAACCTCGTCTGGACGAGAACATCGGGTCTGTATATGGTAATTGCAACCTGAATTCAATAATAGGTTGCAGTTTCATTTTATCTTATATATTTGACAGCTCAAACCTCGTTTGGACGAGAACATCGTGTCTGTATATGGTAATCTTGCAACCCGAGTTCAGTAATAGGTTGCAGTTTCATCCAATATGATATATTTGACACGTCAAACCTCACCTGGACTAGAACATCGGGTCTGTATATGGTAATCTTGCAACCTGAGTTCAGTAATAGGTTGCAGTTTCATCCAATATGATATATTTGAAAGCTCAAACCTCGTCTGGACGAGAACATCTGGTCTGTATATCATCATCTGCAACCTGAGTTCAGTAATAAGTTGCAGTTTCATCCAATCTGACATATTTGACACCTCAAACCTCGCCTGGACGAGAACATCGGGTCTGTATATGGTAATCTTGCAACCCGAGTTCAGTAATAGTTTGCAGTTTCATCCAATATGATATATTTGACAGCTCAAACCTCGTCTGGACGAGAACATCTGGTCTGTATATCGTCATCTGCAACCTGAGTTCAGTAATAAGTTGCAGTTTCATCCAATCTGACATATTTGACACCTCAAACCTCGCCTGGACGAGAACATCGGGTCTGTGTATGGTAATTGCAACCTGAATCAATAATAGGTTGCAGTTTAATTTTATCTGATATATTTGACAGCTCAAACCTTGTCTGGACGAGAACATCGGGTCTGTATATGGTAATCTTGCAACCTGAGTTCCATAATAGGTTGCAGTTTCATCCAATATGATATATTTGACACCTCAAACCTCGCCTGGACTAGAACATCGGGTCTGTATATGGTAATCTTGCAACCTGAGTTCACTAATAGGTTGCAGTTTCATCCAATCTGATATATTTGACAGCTCAAACCTCGTCTGGACGAGAACA
Source organism: Papaver somniferum (assembly GCF_003573695.1). NCBI lineage: Eukaryota > Viridiplantae > Streptophyta > Magnoliopsida > Ranunculales > Papaveraceae > Papaver > Papaver somniferum. The sequence goes on from NC_039362.1 coordinate 120,865,182, forward strand.
TCTGGTCTGTATATCGTCATCTGCAACCTGAGTTCAATAATAAGTTGCAGTTTCATCCAATATGATACATTTGACACCTCAAACCTCTCCTGGACGAGAGCATAGGGTCTGTATATGGTAATCTTGCAACCTGAGATCAGTAATAGGTTGCAGTTTCATCCAATCTGATATATTTGACACCTCAAACCTCGTCTGGAAGAGAACATCGGGTCTGTATATGGTAATTGCAACCTGAGTTCAATAATAGGTTGCAGTTTCATCCAATCTGATATATTTGACAGCTCAAACCTCGTCTGGACGAGAACATCTGGTCTGTATATCGTCATCTTCAACCTGAGTTCAGTAATAAGTTGCAGTTTCATCCAATCTGACATATTTGACACCTCAAACCTCGCCTGGACGAGAACATCGGGTCTGTGTATGGTAATTGCAATCTGAATTCAATAATAGGTTGCAGTTTCATCTTATCTGATATATTTGACATCTCAAACCTCGTCTGGACGAGAACATCGGGTCTGTATATGGTAATTTTGCAACCTGAGTTCAGTAATAGGTTGTAGTTTCATCCAATATGATATATTTGACACCTAAAACCTCGTCTGGACGAGAACATCTGGTCTGTATATCGTCATCTGCAACCTGAGTTCAGTAATAGGTTACAGTTTCATCCAATCTGATATATTTGACACCTCAAACCTCGCCTGGACGAGAACATCGGGTCTGTGTATGGTAATTGCAATCTGAATTCAGTAATAGGTTGCAGTTTCATCCAATATGATATATTTGACAGCTCAAACCTCGTCTGGACGAGAACATCTGGTCTGTATATCGTCATCTGCAACCTGAGTTCAGTAATAAGTTGCAGTTTCATCCAATCTGACATATTTGACACCTCAAACCTCTCCTGGACGAGAACATCGGGTCTGTGTATGGTAATTGCAACCTGAATTCAATAATAGTTTGCAGTTTCATTTTATCTGATATATTTGACAGCTCAAACCTCGTCTGGACGAGAACATCGGGTCTGTATATGGTAATCTTGCAACCCGAGTTCAGTAATAGGTTGCAGTTTCATCCAATATGATATATTTGACACCTCAAACCTCGCCTGGACTAGAACATCGGGTCTGTATATGGTAATCTTGCAACCTGAGTTCGGTAATAGGTTGCAGTTTCATCCAATATGATATATTTGACAGCTCAAACCTCGTCTGTACGAGAACATCTGGTCTGTATATCGTCATCTGCAACCTGAGTTCAATAATAAGTTGCAGTTTCATCCAATCTGACATATTTGACACCTCAAACCTCGCCTGGACGAGAAAATCGGGTCTGTGTATGGTAATTCCAATCTGAATTCAATAATAGGTTGCAGTTTCATCTTATCTGATATATTTGACAGCTCAAACCTCGTCTGGACGAGAACATCGGGTCTGTATATGGTAATCTTGCAACCCGAGTTCAGTAATAGGTTGCAGTTTCATCCAATATGATATATTTGACAGCTCAAACCTCGTCTGGACGAGAACATCTGGTCTGTATATTGTCATCTGCAACCTGAGTTCAGTAATAAGTTGCAGTTTCATCCAATCTGACATATTTGACACCTCAAACCTCGCCTGGACGAGAACATCGGGTCTGTGTATGGTAATTGCAATCTGAATTCAATAATAGGTTGCAGTTTCATCTTATCTGATATATTTGACAGCTCAAACCTCGTCTAGACGAGAACATCGGGTCTGTATATGGTAATCTTGCAACCCGAGTTCAGTAATAGGTTGCAGTTTCATCCAATATGATACATTTGACACCTCAAACCTCGCCTGGACGAGAGCATAGGGTCTGTATATGGTAATCTTGCAACCTGAGATCAGTAATAGGTTGCAGTTTCATCCAATCTGATATATTTGACACCTCAAACCTCGCCTGGAAGAGAACATCGGGTCTGTGTATGGTAATTGCAACCTGAGTTCAGTAATAGGTTGCAGTTTCATCCAATCTGATATATTTGACAGCTCAAACCTCGTCTGGACGAGAACATCGGGTCTGTATATGGTAATTGCAACCTGAATTCAATAATAGGTTGCAGTTTCATTTTATCTTATATATTTGACAGCTCAAACCTCGTTTGGACGAGAACATCGGGTCTGTATATGGTAATCTTGCAACCCGAGTTCAGTAATAGGTTGCAGTTTCATCCAATATGATATATTTGACACGTCAAACCTCGCCTGGACTAGAACATCGGGTCTGTATATGGTAATCTTGCAACCTGAGTTCAGTAATAGGTTGCAGTTTCATCCAATATGATATATTTGACACCTCAAACCTCGTCTGGACGAGAACATCTGGTCTGTATATCGTCATCTGCAACCTGAGTTCAGTAATAAGTTGCAGTTTCATCCAATCTGACATATTTGACACCTCAAACCTCGCCTGGACGAGAACATCGGGTCTGTGTATGGTAATTGCAACCTGAATTCAATAATAGGTTGCAGTTTCATTTTATCTGATATATTTGACAGCTCAAACCTCGTCTGGACGAGAACATCGGGTCTGTATATGGTAATCTTGCAACCTGAGTTCAGTAATAGGTTGCAGTTTCATCCAATATGATATATTTGACACCTCAAACCTCGCCTGGACTAGAACATCGGGTCTGTATATGGTAATCTTGCAACCTGAGTTCAGTAATAGGTTGCAGTTTCATCCAATATGATATATTTGACAGCTCAAACCTCGTCTGGACGAGAACATCTGGTCTGTATATCGTCATCTGCAACCTGAGTTCAGTAATAAGTTGCAGTTTCATCTAATCTGACATATTTGACACCTCAAACCTCGCCTGGACGAGAACATCGGGTTTGTGTATGGTAATTGCAACCTGAATTCAATAATAGGTTGCAGTTTCATTTTATCTGATATATTTGACAGCTCAAACCTCGTCTGGACGAGAACATCGGGTCTGTATATGGTAATCTTGCAACCCGAGTTCAGTAATAGGTTGCAGTTTCATCCAATATGATATATTTGACACCTCAAACCTCGCCTGGACTAGAACATCGGGTCTGTATATGGTAATCTTGCAACCTGAGTTCAGTAATAGGTTGCAGTTTCATCCAATATGATATATTTGACAGCTCAAACCTCGTCTGGACGAGAACATCTGGTCTGTATATCGTCATCTGCAACCTGAGTTCAATAATAAGTTGCAGTTTCATCCAATATGACATATTTGACACCTCAAACCTCGCCTGGACGAGAACATCGGGTCTGTGTATGGTAATTCCAATCTGAATTCAATAATAGGTTGCAGTTTCATCTTATCTGATATATTTGACAGCTCAAACCTCGTCTGGACGAGAACATCGGGTCTGTATATGGTAATCTTGCAACCCGAGTTCAGTAATAGGTTGCAGTTTCATCCAATATGATACATTTGACACCTCAAACCTCGCCTGGACGAGAGCATAGGGTCTGTATATGGTAATCTTGTAACCCGAGTTCAGTAATAGGTTGCAGTTTCATCCAATCTGATATATTTGACACCTCAAACCTCGCCTGGAAGAGAACATCGGGTCTGTATATGGTAATTGCAACCTGAGTTCAGTAATAGGTTACAGTTTCATCCAATCTGATATATTTGACAGCTCAAACCTCGTATGGACGAGAACATCTGGTCTGTATATCGTCATCTGCAACCTGAGTTCAGTAATAAGTTGCAGTTTCATCCAATCTGACATATTTGACACCTCAAACCTCGCCTGGACGAGAACATCGGGTCTGTGTATGGTAATTGCAATCTGAATTCAATAATAGGTTGCACTTTCATCTTATCTGATATATTTGACAGCTCAAACCTCGTCTGGACGAGAACATCGGGTCTGTATATGGTAATTTTGCAACCTGAGTTCAGTAATAGTTTGTAGTTTCATCCAATATGATATATTTGACACCTAAAACCTCGTCTAGACGAGAACATCTGGTCTGTATATCGTCATCTGCAACCTGAGTTCAGTAATAGGTTACAGTTTCATCCAATCTGATATATTTGACACCTCAAACCTCGCCTGGACGAGAGCATAGGGTCTGTATATGGTAATCTTGCAACCTGAGTTCAGTAATAGGTTGCAGTTTCATCCAATCTGATATATTTGACACCTCAAACCTCGCCTGGAAGAGAACATCGGGTCTGTGTATGGTAATTCCAACCTGAGTTCAGTAATAGGTTGCAGTTTCATCCAATCTGATATATTTGACAGCTCAAACCTCGTCTGGACGAGAACATCGGGTCTGTATATGGTAATTGCAAACTGAATTCAATAATAGGTTGCAGTTTCATTTTATCTGATATATTTGACAGCTCAAACCTCGTCTGGACGAGAACATCGGGTCTGTATATGGTAATCTTGCAACCCGAGTTCAGTAATAGGTTGCAGTTTCATCCAATATGATATATTTGAGAGCTCAAACCTCGTCTGGACGAGAACATCTGGTCTGTATATCGTCATCTGCAACCTGAGTTCAGTAATAAGTTGCAGTTTCATCCAATCTGACATATTTGACACCTCAAACCTCTCCTGGACGAGAACATCGGGTCTGTGTATGGTAATTGCAACCTGAATTCAATAATAGTTTGCAGTTTCATTTTATCTGATATATTTGACAGCTCAAACCTCGTCTGGACGAGAACATCGGGTCTGTATATGGTAATCTTGCAACCCGAGTTCAGTAATAGGTTGCAGTTTCATCCAAT
>NC_039362.1:120876650-120891915 GCF_003573695.1 Papaver somniferum
TGATATATTTGACACCTCAAACCTCGCCTGGACGAGAACATCGGGTCTATGTATGGTAATTGCAATCTGAATTCAGTAATATGTTGCAGTTTCATCCAATATGATATATTTGACAGCTCAAACCTCGTCTGGACGAGAACATCTGGTCTGTATATCGTCATCTGCAACCTGAGTTCAGTAATAAGTTGCAGTTTCATCCAATCTGACATATTTGACACCTCAAACCTCGCCTGGACGAGAACATCGGGTCTGTGTATGGTAATTGCAACCTGAATTCAATAATAGGTTGCAGTTTCATTTTATCTGATATATTTGACAACTCAAACCTCGTCTGGACGAGAACATCGGGTCTGTATATGGTAATCTTGCAACCCGAGTTCAGTAATTGGTTGCAGTTTCATCCAATATGATATATTTGACACCTCAAACCTCGCATAGACTAGAAAATCGGGTCTGTATATGGTAATCTTACAACCTGAGTTCAGTAATAGGTTGCAGTTTCATCCAATATGATATATTTGACAGCTCAAACCTCGTCTGGACAAGAACATCTGGTCTGTATATCGTCATCTGCAACCTGAGTTCAGTAATAAGTTGCAGTTTCATCCAATCTGACATATTTGACACCTCAAACCTCGCCTGGACGAGAGAATAGGGTATGTATATGGTAATCTTGCAACCTGAGTTCAGTAATAGGTTGCAGTTTCATCCAATCTGATATATTTGACACCTCAAACCTCGCCTGGAAGAGAACATTGGGTCTGTGTATGGTAATTCCAACCTGAGTTCAGTAATAGGTTTCAGTTTCATCCAATCTGATATACTTGACAGCTCAAACCTCGTCTAGACGAGAACATCGGGTCTGTATATGGTAATTGCAACCTGAATTCAATAATAGGTTGCAGTTTCATTTTATCTGATATATTTGACAGCTCAAACCTCGTCTGGACGAGAACATCGGGTCTGTATATGGTAATCTTGCAACCCGAGTTCAGTAATAGGTTGCAGTTTCATCCAATATGATATATTTGACACGTCAAACCTCGCCTGGACTAGAACATCGGGTCTGTATATGGTAATCTTGCAACCTGAGTTCAGTAATAGGTTGCAGTTTCATCCAATATGATATATTTGACACCTCAACCTCGCCTGGACTAGAACATCGGGTCTGTATATGGTAATCTTGCAACCTGAGTTCAGTAATAGGTTGCAGTTTCATCCAATATGATATATTTGACAGCTCAAACCTCGTCTGGACGAGAACATCTGGTCTGTATATCGTCATCTGCAACCTGAGTTCAGTAATAGGTTGCAGTTTCATCCAATCTGACATATTTGACACCTCAAACCTCGCCTGGACGAGAACATCGGGTCTGTGTATGGTAATTGCAATCTGAATTCAATAATAGGTTGCAGTTTCATCTTATCTGATATATTTGACAGCTCAAACCTCGTCTAGACGAGAACATCGGGTCTGTATATGGTAATCTTGCAACCCGAGTTCAGTAATAGGTTGCAGTTTCATCCAATATGATACATTTGACACCTCAAACCTCGCCTGGACGAGAGCATAGGGTCTGTATATGGTAATCTTGCAACCTGAGATCAGTAATAGGTTGCAGTTTCATCCAATCTGATATATTTGACACCTCAAACCTCTTCTGGAAGAGAACATCGGGTCTGTATATGGTAATTGCAACCTGAGTTCAGTAATAGGTTGCAGTTTCATCCAATCTGATATATTTGACAGCTCAAACCTCGTCTGGACGAGAACATCTGGTCTGTATATCGTCATCTGCAACCTGAGTTCAGTAATAAGTTGAAGTTTCATCCAATCTGACATATTTGACACCTCAAACCTCGCCTGGACGAGAACATCGGGTCTGTGTATGGTAATTTCAATCTGAATTCAATAATAGGTTGCAGTTTCATCTTATCTGATATATTTGACAACTCAAACCTCGTCTGGACGAAAACATCGGGTCTGTATATGGTAATTTTGCAACCTGAGTTCAGTAATAGGTTGTAGTTTCATCCAATATGATATATTTGACACCTAAAACCTCGTCTGGACGAGAACATCTGGTCTGTATATCGTCATCTGCAACCTGAGTTCAGTAATAGGTTACAGTTTCATCCAATATGATATATTTGACACCTCAAACCTCGCCTGGACGAGAACATCGGGTCTATGTATGGTAATTGCAATCTGAATTCAGTAATATGTTGCAGTTTCATCCAATATGATATATTTGACAGCTCAAACCTCGTCTGGACGAGAACATCTGGTTTGTATATCGTCATCTGCAACCTGAGTTCAGTAATAAGTTGCAGTTTCATCCAATCTGACATATTTGACACCTCAAACCTCGCCTGGACGAGAACATCGGGTCTGTGTATGGTAATTGCAATCTGAATTCAATAATAGGTTGCAGTTTCATCTTATCTGATATATTTGACAGCTCAAACCTCGTCTGGACGAGAACATCGGGTCTGTATATGGTAATTTTGCAACCTGAGTTCAGTAATAGGTTGTAGTTTCATCCAATCTAATATATTTGACACCTCAAACCTCGTCTGGACGAGAACATCTGGTCTGTATATCGTCCTCTGCAACCTGAGTTCAGTAATAGGTTGCAGTTTCATCCAATCTGATATATTTGACACCTCAAACCTCGCCTTGACGAGAACATCGGGTCTGTGTATGGTAATTGCAATCTGAATTCAGTAATAGGTTGCAGTTTCATCCAATATGATATATTTGACAGCTCAAACCTCGTCTGGACGAGAACATCTGGTCTGTATATAGTCATCTGCAACCTGAGTTCAGTAATAAGTTGCAGTTTCATCCAATCTGACATATTTGACACCTCAATCCTCGCCTGGATGAGAACATCGGGTCTGTGTATGGTAATTGCAATCTGAATTCAATAATAGGTTGCAGTTTCATCTTATCTGATATATTTGACAGCTCAAACCTCGTCTGGACGAGAACATCGGGTCTGTATATGGTAATTGCAACCTGAATTCAATAATAGGTTGCAGTTTCATTTTATCTGATATATTTGACAGCTCAAACCTCGTCTGGACGAGAACATCGGGTCTGTATATGGTAATCTTACAACCCGAGTTCAGTAATAGGTTGCAGTTTCATCCAATATGATATATTTGACACCTCAAACCTCGCCTGGACTAGAAAATCGGGTCTGTATATGGTAATCTTGCAACCTGAGTTCAGTAATAGGTTGCAGTTTCATCCAATATGATATATTTGACAGCTCAAACCTCGTCTGGACGAGAACATCTGGTCTGTATATCGTCATCTGCAACCTGAGTTCAGTAATAAGTTGCAGTTTCATCCAATCTGACATATTTGACACCTCAAACCTCGCCTGGACGAGAACATCGGGTCTGTGTATGGTAATTGCAACCTGAATTCAATAATAGGTTGCAGTTTCGTTTTATCTGATATATTTGACAACTCAAACCTCGTCTGGACGAGAACATCGGGTCTGTATATGGTAATCTTGCAACCCGAGTTCAGTAATTGGTTGCAGTTTCATCCAATATGATATATTTGACACCTCAAACCTCGCCTGGACTAGAAAATCGGGTCTGTATATGGTAATCTTACAACCTGAGTTCAGTAATAGGTTGCAGTTTCATCCAATATGATATATTTGACAGCTCAAACCTCGTCTGGACGAGAACATCTGGTCTGTATATCGTCATCTGCAACCTGAGTTCAGTAATAAGTTGCAGTTTCATCCAATCTGACATATTTGACACCTCAAACCTCGCCTGGACGAGAGCATAGGGTATGTATATGGTAATCTTGCAACCTGAGTTCAGTAATAGGTTGCAGTTTAATCCAATCTGATATATTTGACACCTCAAACCTCGCCTGGAAGAGAACATCGGGTCTGTGTATGGTAATTCCAACCTGAGTTCAGTAATAGGTTGCAGTTTCATCCAATCTGATATACTTGACAGCTCAAACCTCGTCTAGACGAGAACATCGGGTCTGTATATGGTAATTGCAACCTGAATTCAATAATAGGTTGCAGTTTCATTTTATCTGATATATTTGACAGCTCAAACCTCGTCTGGACGAGAACATCGGGTCTGTATATGGTAATCTTGCAACCCGAGTTCAGTAATAGGTTGCAGTTTCATCCAATATGATATATTTGACACGTCAAACCTCGCCTGGACTAGAACATCGGGTCTGTATATGGTAATCTTGCAACCTGAGTTCAGTAATAGGTTGCAGTTTCATCCAATATGATATATTTGACAGCTCAAACCTCGTCTGGACGAGAACATCTGGTCTGTATATCATCATCTGCAACCTGCGTTCAGTAATGAGTTGAAGTTTCATCCAATCTGACATATTTGACACCTCAAACCTCGCCTGGACGAGAACATCGGGTCTGTGTATGGTAATTGCAACCTGAATTCAATAATAGGTTGCAGTTTCATTTTATCTGATATATTTGACTGCTCAAACCTCGTCTGGACGAGAACATCGGGTCTGTATATGGTAATCTTGCAACCTGAGTTCAGTAATAGGTTGCAGTTTCATCCAATATGATATATTTGACACCTCAAACCTCGCCTGGACTAGAACATCGGGTCTGTATATGGTAATCTTGCAACCTGAGTTCAGTAATAGGTTGCAGTTTCATTCAATATGATATATTTGACAGCTCAAACCGCGTCTGGACGAGAACATCTGGTCTGTATATCATTATATGCAACCTGAGTTCAATAATAAGTTGCAGTTTCATCCGATCTGACATATTTGACACCTCAATCCTCGCCTGGACGAGAACATCGGGTCTGTGTATGGTAATTCCAATCTGAATTCAATAATAGGTTGCAGTTTCATCTTATCTGATATATTTGACATCTCAAACCTCGTCTGGACGAGAACATCGGGTCTGTATATGGTAATCTTGCAACCCGAGTTCAGTAATAGGTTGCAGTTTCATCCAATATGATATATTTGACACCTCAAACCTCGCCTGGACTAGAACATCGGGTCTGTATATGGTAATCTTGCAACCTGAGTTCAGTAATAGGTTGCAGTTTCATCCAATATGATATATTTGACAGCTCAAACCTCGTCTGGACGAGAACATCTGGTCTGTATATCGTCATCTGCAACCTGAGTTCAATAATAAGTTGCAGTTTCATCCAATATGACATATTTGACACCTCAAACCTCGCCTGGACGAGAACATCGGGTCTGTGTATGGTAATTCCAATCTGAATTCAATAATAGGTTGCAGTTTCATCTTATCTGATATATTTGACAGCTCAAACCTCGTCTGGACGAGAACATCGGGTCTGTATATGGTAATCTTGCAACCCGAGTTCAGTAATAGGTTGCAGTTTCATCCAATATGATACATTTGACACCTCAAACCTCGCCTGGACGAGAGCATAGGGTCTGTATATGGTAATCTTGCAACCTGAGATCAGTAATAGGTTGCAGTTTCATCCAATCTGATATATTTGACACCTCAAACCTCGTCTGGACGAGAACATCTGGTCTGTATATCGTCATCTGCAACCTGAGTTCAGTAATAAGTTGAAGTTTCATCCAATTTGACATATTTGACACCTCAAACCTCGCCTGGACGAGAACATCGGGTCTGTGTATGGTAATTTCAATCTGAATTCAATAATAGGTTGCAGTTTCATCTTATCTGATATATTTGACAACTCAAACCTCGTCTGGACGAAAACATCGGGTCTGTATATGGTAATTTTGCAACCTGAGTTCAGTAATAGGTTGTAGTTTCATCCAATATGATATATTTGACACCTAAAACCTCGTCTGGACGAGAACATCTGGTCTGTATATCGTCATCTGCAACCTGAGTTCAGTAATAGGTTACAGTTTCATCCAATCTGATATATTTGACACCTCAAACCTCGCCTGGATGAGAACATCGGGTCTATGTATGGTAATTGCAATCTGAATTCAGTAATATGTTGCAGTTTCATCCAATATGATATATTTGACAGCTCAAACCTCGTCTGGACGAGAACATATGGTCTGTATATCGTCATCTGCAACCTGAGTTCAGTAATAAGTTGCAGTTTCATCCAATCTGACATATTTGACACCTCAAACCTCGCCTGGACGAGAACATCGGGTCTGTGTATGGTAATTGCAATCTGAATTCAATAATAGGTTGCAGTTTCATCTTATCTGATATATTTGACAGCTCAAACCTCGTCTGTACGAGAACATCGGGTCTGTATATGGTAATTTTGCAACCTGAGTTCAGTAATAGGTTGTAGTTTCATCCAACCTGATATATTTGACACCTCAAATCTCGCCTGGACGAGAACATCGGGTCTGTATATGGTAATATTGCAACCTGAGTTCAGTAATAGGTTGCATTTTCATCCAATCTGATATATTTGACACCTCAAACCTCGCCTGGAAGAGAACATCGGGTCTGTATATGGTAATTGCAACCTGAGTTCAGTAATAGGTTGCAGTTTCATCCAATCTGATATATTTGACAGCTGAAACCTCGTATGGACGAGAACATCGGGTCTGTATATGGTAATTGCAACCTGAATTCAATAATAGGTTGCAGTTTCATTTTATCTGATATATTTGACAGCTCAAACCTCGCCTGGAATAGAACATCGGGTCTGTATATGGTAATTGCAACCTGAGTTCAATAATAGGTTGCAGTTTCATCCAATCTGATATATTTGACATCTCAAACCTCGTCTGGACGAGAACATCTGGTCTGTATATCGTCATCTGCAACCTGAGTTCAGTAATAAGTTGCAGTTTCATCCAATCTGACATATTTGACACCTCAAACCTCGCCTGGACGAGAACATCGGGTCTGTGTATGGTAATTGCAATCTGAATTCAATAATAGGTTGCAGTTTCATCTTATCTGATATATTTGACAGCTCAAACCTCGTCTGGACGAGAACATCGGGTCTGTATATGGTAATCTTGCAACCCGATTTCAGTAATAGGTTGCAGTTTCATCCAATATGATATATTTGACACCTCAAACCTCGCCTGGACTAGAACATCGGGTCTGTATATGGTAATCTTGCAACCTGAGTTCAGTAATATTTTGCAGTTTCATCCAATATGATATATTTGACAGCTCAAACCTCGTCTGGACGAGAACATCTGGTCTGTATATCGTCATCTGCAACCTGAGTTCAGTAATAAGTTGCAGTTTCATCCAATCTGACATATTTGACACCTCAAACCTCGCCTGGACGAGAACATCGGGTCTGTGTATGGTAATTGCAACCTGAATTCAATAATAGGTTGCAGTTTCGTTTTATCTGATATATTTGACAACTCAAACCTCGTCTGGACGAGAACATCGGGTCTGTATATGGTAATCTTGCAACCCGAGTTCAGTAATTGGTTGCAGTTTCATCCAATATGATATATTTGACACCTCAAACCTCGCCTGGACTAGAAAATCGGGTCTGTATATGGTAATCTTACAACCTGAGTTCAGTAATAGGTTGCAGTTTCATCCAATATGATATATTTGACAGCTCAAACCTCGTCTGGACGAGAACATCTGGTCTGTATATCGTCATCTGCAACCTGAGTTCAGTAATAAGTTGCAGTTTCATCCAATCTGACATATTTGACACCTCAAACCTCGCCTGGACGAGAGCATAGGGTATGTATATGGTAATCTTGCAACCTGAGTTCAGTAATAGGTTGCAGTTTAATCCAATCTGATATATTTGACACCTCAAACCTCGCCTGGAAGAGAACATCGGGTCTGTGTATGGTAATTCCAACCTGAGTTCAGTAATAGGTTGCAGTTTCATCCAATCTGATATACTTGACAGCTCAAACCACGTCTAGACGAGAACATCGGGTCTGTATATGGTAATTGCAACCTGAATTCAATAATAGGTTGCAGTTTCATTTTATCTGATATATTTGACAGCTCAAACCTCGTCTGGACGAGAACATCGGGTCTGTATATGGTAATATTGCAACCCGAGTTCAGTAATAGGTTGCAGTTTCATCCAATATGATATATTTGACACGTCAAACCTCGCCTGGACTAGAACATCGGGTCTGTATATGGTAATCTTGCAACCTGAGTTCAGTAATAGGTTGCAGTTTCATCCAATATGATATATTTGACACCTCAACCTCGCCTGGACTAGAACATCGGGTCTGTATATGGTAATCTTGCAACCTGAGTTCAGTAATAGGTTGCAGTTTCATCCAATATGATATATTTGACAGCTCAAACCTCGTCTGGACGAGAACATCTGGTCTGTATATCGTCATCTGCAACCTGAGTTCAGTAATAAGTTTCAGTTTCATCCAATCTGACATATTTGACACCTCAAACCTCGCCTGGACGAGAACATCGGATCTGTGTATGGTAATTGCAACCTGAATTCAATAATAGGTTGCAGTTTCATTTTATCTGATATATTTGACAGCTCAAACCTCGTCTGGACGAGAATATCGGATCTGTATATGGTAATTGCAATCTGAATTCAATAATAGGTTGCAGTTTCATCTTATCTGATATATTTGACAGCTCAAACCTCGTCTGGACGAGAACATCGGGTCTGTATATGGTAATCTTGCAACCCGAGTTCAGTAATAGGTTGCAGTTTCATCCAATATGATACATTTGACACCTCAAACCTCGCTTGGACGAGAGCATAGGGTCTGTATATGGTAATCTTGCAACCTGAGTTCAGTAATAGGTTGCAGTTTCATCCAATCTGATATATTTGACACCTCAAACCTCGCCTGGAAGAGAACATCGGGTCTGTATATGGTAATTGCAACCTGAGTTCAGTAATAGGTTGCAGTTTCATCCAATTTGATATATTTGACAGCTCAAACCTCGTCTGGACGAGAACATCTGGTCTGTATATCGTCATCTGCAACCTGAGTTCAGTAATAAGTTGCAGTTTCATCCAATCTGACATATTTGACACCTCAAACCTCGCCTGGACGAGAACATCGGGTCTGTGTATGGTAATTGCAATCTGAATTCAATAATAGGTTGCAGTTACATCTTATCTGATATATTTGACAGCTCAAACCTCGTCTGGACGAGAACATCGGGTCTGTATATGGTAATTTTGCAACCTGAGTTCAGTAATAGGTTGTAGTTTCATCCAATCTGATATATTTGACACCTCAAACCTCGTCTGGACGAGAACATCTGGTCTGTATATCGTCATCTGCAACCTGAGTTCAGTAATAGGTTGCAGTTTCATCCAATCTGATATATTTGACACCTCAAACCTCGCTTGGACGAGAGCATAGGGTCTGTATATGGTAATCTTGCAACCCGAGTTCGGTAATAGGTTGCAGTTTCATCCAATCTGATATATTTGACACCTCAAACCTCGCCTGGAAGAGAACATCGGGTCTGTATATGGTAATTGCAACCTGAGTTCAGTAATAGGTTGCAGTTTCATTCAATCTGATATATTTGACAGCTCAAACCTCGTCTGGACGAGAACGTCTGGTCTGTATATCGTCATCTGCAACCTGAGTTCAGTAATAAGTTGCAGTTTCATCCAATCTGACATATTTGACACCTTAAACCTCGCCTGGACGAGAACATCGGGTCTGTGTATGGTAATTGCAATCTGAATTCAATAATAGGTTGCAGTTTCATCTTATCTGATATATTTGACAGCTCAAACCTCGTCTGGACGAGAACATCGGGTCTGTATATGGTAATCTTGCAACCTGAGTTCAGTAATAGGTTGCAGTTTCATCCAATATGATATATTTGACAGCTCAAACCTCGTCTGGACGAGAACATCTGGTCTGTATATCGTCATCTGCAACCTGAGTTCAGTAATAAGTTTCAGTTTCATCCAATCTGACATATTTGACACCTCAAACCTCGCCTGGACGAGAACATCGGATCTGTGTATGGTAATTGCAACCTGAATTCAATAATAGGTTGCAGTTTCATTTTATCTGATATATTTGACAGCTCAAACCTCGTCTGGACGAGAATATCGGATCTGTATATGGTAACTGCAATCTGAATTCAATAATAGGTTGCAGTTTCATCTTATCTGATATATTTGACAGCTCAAACCTCGTCTGGACGAGAACATCGGGTCTGTATATGGTAATCTTGCAACCCGAGTTCAGTAATAGGTTGCAGTTTCATCCAATATGATACATTTGACACCTCAAACCTCGCTTGGACGAGAGCATAGGGTCTGTATATGGTAATCTTGCAACCTGAGTTCAGTAATAGGTTGCAGTTTCATCCAATCTAATATATTTGACACCTCAAACCTCGCCTGGAAGAGAACATCGGGTCTGTATATGGTAATTGCAACCTGAGTTCAGTAATAGGTTGCAGTTTCATCCAATTTGATATATTTGACAGCTCAAACCTCGTCTGGACGAGAACATCTGGTCTGTATATCGTCATCTGCAACCTGAGTTCAGTAATAAGTTGCAGTTTCATCCAATCTGACATATTTGACACCTCAAACCTCGCCTGGACGAGAACATCGGGTCTGTGTATGGTAATTGCAATCTGAATTCAATAATAGGTTGCAGTTTCATCTTATCTGATATATTTGACATCTCAAACCTCGTCTGGACGAGAACATCGGGTCTGTATATGGTAATTTTGCAACCTGAGTTCAGTAATAGGTTGTAGTTTCATCCAATATGATATATTTGACACCTAAAACCTCGTCTGGACGAGAACATCTGGTCTGTATATCGTCATCTGCAACCTGAGTTCAGTAATAGGTTACAGTTTCATCCAATATGATATATTTGACACCTCAAACCTCGCCTGGACGAGAACATCGGGTCTATGTATGGTAATTGCAATCTGAATTCAGTAATATGTTGCAGTTTCATCCAATATGATATATTTGACAGCTCAAACCTCGTCTGGACGAGAACATCTGGTTTGTATATCGTCATCTGCAACCTGAGTTCAGTAATAAGTTGCAGTTTCATCCAATCTGACATATTTGACACCTCAAACCTCGCCTGGACGAGAACATCGGGTCTGTGTATGGTAATTGCAATCTGAATTCAATAATAGGTTGCAGTTTCATCTTATCTGATATATTTGACAGCTCAAACCTCGTCTGGACGAGAACATCGGGTCTGTATATGGTAATCTTGCAACCCGAGTTCAGTAATAGGTTGCAGTTTCATCCAATATGATATATTTGACAGCTCAAACCTCGTCTGGACGGGAACATCTGGTCTGTATATCGTCATCTGCAACCTGAGTTCAGTAATAAGTTGCAGTTTCATCCAATCTGACATATTTGACACCTCAAACCTCGCCTGGACGAGAACATCGGGTCTGTGTATGGTAATTGCAATCTGAATTCAATAATAGGTTGCAGTTTCATCTTATCTGATATATTTGACAGCTCAAACCTCGTCTGGACGAGAACATCGGGTCTGTATATGGTAATTTTGCAACCTGAGTTCAGTAATAGGTTGTAGTTTCATCCAATCTGATATATTTTACACCTCAAACCTCGTCTGGACGAGAACATCTGGTCTGTATGTCGTCATCTGCAACCTGAGTTCAGTAATAGGTTGCAGTTTCATCCAATCTGATATATTTGACACCTCAAACCTCGCCTGGACGAGAACATCGGGTCTGTGTATGGTAATTGCAATCTGAATTCAGTAATAGGTTGTAGTTTCATCCAATATGATATATTTGACAGCTCAAACCTCGTATGGACGAGAACATCTTGTCTGTATATCGTCATCTGCAACCTGAGTTCAGTAATAAGTTGCAGTTTCATCCAATCTGACATATTTGACACCTCAAACCTCGCCTGGACGAGAACATCGGGTCTGTGTATGGTAATTGCAATCTGAATTCAATAATAGGTTGCAGTTACATCTTATCTGATATATTTGACAGCTCAAACCTCGTCTGGACGAGAACATCGGGTCTGTATATGGTAATTTTGCAACCTGAGTTCAGTAATAGGTTGTAGTTTCATCCAATCTGATATATTTGACACCTCAAACCTCGTCTGGACGAGAACATCTGGTCTGTATATCGTCATCTGCAACCTGAGTTCAGTAATAGGTTGCAGTTTCATCCAATCTGATATATTTGACACCTCAAACCTCGCCTGGACGAGAACATCGGGTCTGTGTATGGTAATTCCAATCTGAATTCAGTAATAGGTTGCAGTTTCATCCAATATGATATATTTGACAGCTCAAACCTCGTCTGGACGAGAACATCTGGTCTGTATATCGTCATCTGCAACCTGAGTTCAGTAATAAGTTGCAGTTTCATCCAATCTGACATATTTGACACCTCAAACCTCGCCTGGACGAGAACATCGGGTCTGTGTATGGTAATTGCAACCTGAATTCAATAATAGGTTGCAGTTTCGTTTTATCTGATATATTTGACAACTCAAACCTCGTCTGGACGAGAACATCGGGTCTGTATATGGTAATCTTGCAACCCGAGTTCAGTAATTGGTTGCAGTTTCATCCAATATGATATATTTGACACCTCAAACCTCGCCTGGACTAGAAAATCGGGTCTGTATATGGTAATCTTACAACCTGAGTTCAGTAATAGGTTGCAGTTTCATCCAATATGATATATTTGACAGCTCAAACCTCGTCTGGACGAGAACATCTGGTCTGTATATCGTCATCTGCAACCTGAGTTCAGTAATAAGTTGCAGTTTCATCCAATCTGACATATTTGACACCTCAAACCTCGCCTGGACGAGAGCATAGGGTATGTATATGGTAATCTTGCAACCTGAGTTCAGTAATAGGTTGCAGTTTAATCCAATCTGATATATTTGACACCTCAAACCTCGCCTGGAAGAGAACATCGGGTCTGTGTATGGTAATTCCAACCTGAGTTCAGTAATAGGTTGCAGTTTCATCCAATCTGATATACTTGACAGCTCAAACCACGTCTAGACGAGAACATCGGGTCTGTATATGGTAATTGCAACCTGAATTCAATAATAGGTTGCAGTTTCATTTTATCTGATATATTTGACAGCTCAAACCTCGTCTGGACGAGAACATCGGGTCTGTATATGGTAATATTGCAACCCGAGTTCAGTAATAGGTTGCAGTTTCATCCAATATGATATATTTGACACGTCAAACCTCGCCTGGACTAGAACATCGGGTCTGTATATGGTAATCTTGCAACCTGAGTTCAGTAATAGGTTGCAGTTTCATCCAATATGATATATTTGACACCTCAACCTCGCCTGGACTAGAACATCGGGTCTGTATATGGTAATCTTGCAACCTGAGTTCAGTAATAGGTTGCAGTTTCATCCAATATGATATATTTGACAGCTCAAACCTCGTCTGGACGAGAACATCTGGTCTGTATATCGTCATCTGCAACCTGAGTTCAGTAATAAGTTTCAGTTTCATCCAATCTGACATATTTGACACCTCAAACCTCGCCTGGACGAGAACATCGGATCTGTGTATGGTAATTGCAACCTGAATTCAATAATAGGTTGCAGTTTCATTTTATCTGATATATTTGACAGCTCAAACCTCGTCTGGACGAGAATATCGGATCTGTATATGGTAATTGCAATCTGAATTCAATAATAGGTTGCAGTTTCATCTTATCTGATATATTTGACAGCTCAAACCTCGTCTGGACGAGAACATCGGGTCTGTATATGGTAATCTTGCAACCCGAGTTCAGTAATAGGTTGCAGTTTCATCCAATATGATACATTTGACACCTCAAACCTCGCTTGGACGAGAGCATAGGGTCTGTATATGGTAATCTTGCAACCTGAGTTCAGTAATAGGTTGCAGTTTCATCCAATCTGATATATTTGACACCTCAAACCTCGCCTGGAAGAGAACATCGGGTTTGTGTATGGTAATTGCAACCTGAGTTCAGTAATAGGTTGCAGTTTCATCCAATCTGATATATATGAGACAGCTCAAACCTCGTCTGGACGAGAACATCGGGTCTGTGTATGGTAATTGCAACCTGAATTCAATAATAGGTTGCAGTTTCATTTTATCTGATATATTTGACAGCTCAAACCTCGTCTGGACGAGAACATCGGGTCTGTATATGGTAATCTTGCAACCCGAGTTCAGTAATAGGTTGCAGTTTCATCCAATATGATACATTTGACACCTCAAACCTCGCCTGGACGAGAGCATAGGGTCTGTATATGGTAATCTTGCGACCTGAGTTCAGTAAAAGGTTGCAGTTTCATCCAATCTGATATATTTGACACCTCAAACCTCGCCTGGAAGAGAACATCGGGTCTGTATATGGTAATTGCAACCTGAGTTCAGTAATAGGTTGCAGTTTCATCCAATCTGATATATTTGACAGCTCAAACCTCGTCTGGACGAGAACATCTGGTCTGTATATCGTCATCTGCAACCTGAGTTCAGTAATAAGTTGCAGTTTCGTCCAATCTGACATATTTGACACCTCAAACCTCGCCTGGACGAGAACATCGGGTCTGTGTATGGTAATTACAATCTGAATTCAATAATAGGTTGCAGTTACTTCTTATCTGATATATTTGACAGCTCAAACCTCGTCTGGACGAGAACATCGGGTCTGTATATGGTAATTTTGCAACCTGAGTTCAGTAATAGGTTGTAGTTTCATCCAATCTGATATATTTGACACCTCAAACCTCGTATGGACGAGAACATCGGGTCTGTGTATGGTAATTACAATCTGAATTCAATAATAGGTTGCAGTTACTTCTTATCTGATATATTTGACAGCTCAAACCTCGTCTGGACGAGAACATCGGGTCTGTATATGGTAATTTTGCAACCTGAGTTCAGTAATAGGTTGCAGTTTCATCCAATGTGATATATTTGACACCTCAAACCTCGCCTGGACGAGAGCATAGGGTCTGTATATGGTAATCTTGCAACCCGAGTTCAGTAATAGGTTGCAGTTTCATCCAATCTGATATATTTGACACCTCAAACCTCGCCTGGAAGAGAACATCGGGTCTGTATATGGTAATTGCAGCCTGAGTTCAGTAATAGGTTGCAGTTTCATTCAATCTGATATATTTGACAGCTCAAACCTCGTCTGGACGAGAACATCTGGTCTGTATATCGTCATCTGCAACCTGAGTTCAGTAATAAGTTGCAGTTTCATCCAATCTGACATATTTGACACCTCAAACCTCGCCTGGACGAGAACATCGGGTCTGTGTATGGTAATTGCAA
>NC_039362.1:120892255-120892507 GCF_003573695.1 Papaver somniferum
GTTTCATCCAATATGATATATTTGACAGCTCAAACCTCGTTCAGGACGAGAACATCTTGTCTGTATATCGTCATCTGCAACCTGAGTTCAGTAATAAGTTGCAGTTTCATCCAATCTGACATATTTGTCACCTCAAACCTCGCCTGGACGAGAACATCGGGTCTGTGTATGGTAATTGCAATCTGAATTCAATAATAGGTTGCAGTTTCATCTTATCTGATATATTTGACAGCTCAAACCTCGTCTGGACGA
>NC_039362.1:120892594-120910125 GCF_003573695.1 Papaver somniferum
AGAACATCGGGTCTGTATATGGTAATCTTGCAACCTGAGTTCAGTAATAGGTTGCAGATTCATCCAATCTGATATGTTTGACACCTCAAACCTCGCCTGGACGAGAACATCGGGTCTGTGTATGGTAATTTAAATCTGAATTCAGTAATAGGTTGCAGTTTCATCCAATATGATATATTTGACAGCTCAAACCTCGTCTGGACGAGAACATCTGGTCTGTATATCGTCATCTGCAACCTGATTTCAGTAATAAGTTGCAGTTTCATCCAATCTGACATATTTGACACCTCAAACCTCGCCTGGACGAGAACATCGGGTCTGTGTATGGTAATTGCAATCTGTATTCAATAATAGGTTGCAGTTTCATCTTATCTGATATATTTGATAGGTCAAACCTCGTCTGTACGAGAACATCGGGTCTGTATATGGTAATCTTGCAACCTGAGTTCAGTAATAGGTTGTAGTTTCATCCAATCTGATATATTTGACACCTCAAACCTCGCCTGGACGAGAACATCAGGTCTGTATATGGTAATTTTGCAACCTGAGTTTAGTAATAGGTTGTAGTTTCATCCAATCTGTTATATTTGACACCTCAAACCTCGTCTGGACGAGAACATCTGTTCTGTATATCGTCATCTGCAACCTGAGTTCAGTAATAGGTTGCAGTTTCATCCAATATGATATATTTGACACCTCAAACCTCGCCTGGACGAGAACATCGGGTCTGTGTATGGTAATTGCAATCTGAATTCATTAATAGGTTGCAGTTTCATCCAATATGATATATTTGACAGCTCAAACCTCGTTTAAAAGAGAACATCTGGTCTGTATATCGTCATCTACAACCTGAGTTCAGTAATAAGTTGCAGTTTCATCCAATCTGACATATTTGACACCTAAAACCTCGCCTGGACGAGAACATCGGGTCTGTGTATGGTAATTGCAATCTGAATTCAATAATAGGTTGCAGTTTCATCTTATCTGATATATTTAACAGCTCAAACCTCGTCTGGACGAGAACATCGGGTCTGTATATGGTAATCTTGCAACCTGAGTTCAGTAATAGGTTGCAGTTTCATCTAATATGATATATTTGACGGATCAAACCTCGTCTGGACGAGAACATCTGGTCTGTATATCGTCATCTGCAACCTGAGTTCAGTAATAAGTTGCAGTTTCATCCAATCTGACATATTTGACACCTCAAACCTCGCCTGGACGAGAACATCGGGTCTGTGTATGGTAATTGCAATCTGAATTCAATAATAGGTTGCAGTTTCATCTTATCTGATATATTTGACAGCTCAAACCTCGTCTGGACGAGAACATCGGGTCTGTATATGGTAATTTTGCAACCTGAGTTCAGTAATAGGTTGTAGTTTCATCCAATCTGATATATTTGACACCTCAAACCTCGTCTGGACGAGAACATCTGGTCTGTATATCGTCATCTGCAACCTGAGTTCAGTAATAGGTTGCAGTTTCATCCAATCTGATATATTTGACACCTCAAACCTCGCCTGGACGAGAACATCGGGTCTGTGTATGGTAATTCCAATCTGAATTCAGTAATAGGTTGCAGTTTCATCCAATATGATATATTTGACAGCTCAAACCTCGTCTGGACGAGAACATCTGGTCTGTATATCGTCATCTGCAACCTGAGTTCAGTAATAAGTTGCAGTTTCATCCAATCTGACATATTTGACACCTCAAACCTCGCCTGGACGAGAACATCGGGTCTGTGTATGGTAATTGCAATCTGAATTCAATAATAGGTTGCAGTTTCATCTTATCTGATATATTTGACAGCTTAAACCTCGTCTGGACGAGAACATCGGGTCTGTATATGGTAATCTTGCAACCTGAGTTCAGTAATAGGTTGCAGTTTCATCCAATATGATATATTTGACAGCTCAAACCTCGTCTGGACGAGAACATCTGGTCTGTATATCGTCATCTGCAACCTGAGTTCAGTAATAAGTTTCAGTTTCATCCAATCTGACATATTTGACACCTCAAACCTCGCCTGGACGAGAACATCGGATCTGTGTATGGTAATTGCAACCTGAATTCAATAATAGGTTGCAGTTTCATTTTATCTGATATATTTGACAGCTCAAACCTCGTCTGGACGAGAATATCGGATCTGTATATGGTAATTGCAATCTGAATTCAATAATAGGTTGCAGTTTCATCTTATCTGATATATTTGACAGCTCAAACCTCGTCTGGACGAGAACATCGGGTCTGTATATGGTAATCTTGCAACCCGAGTTCAGTAATAGGTTGCAGTTTCATCCAATATGATACATTTGACACCTCAAACCTCGCTTGGACGAGAGCATAGGGTCTGTATATGGTAATCTTGCAACCTGAGTTCAGTAATAGGTTGCAGTTTCATCCAATCTGATATATTTGACACCTCAAACCTCGCCTGGAAGAGAACATCGGGTTTGTGTATGGTAATTGCAACCTGAGTTCAGTAATAGGTTGCAGTTTCATCCAATCTGATATATATGAGACAGCTCAAACCTCGTCTGGACGAGAACATCGGGTCTGTGTATGGTAATTGCAACCTGAATTCAATAATAGGTTGCAGTTTCATTTTATCTGATATATTTGACAGCTCAAACCTCGTCTGGACGAGAACATCGGGTCTGTATATGGTAATCTTGCAACCCGAGTTCAGTAATAGGTTGCAGTTTCATCCAATATGATACATTTGACACCTCAAACCTCGCCTGGACGAGAGCATAGGGTCTGTATATGGTAATCTTGCAACCTGAGATCAGTAATAGGTTGCAGTTTCATCCAATCTGATATATTTGACACCTCAAACCTCGTCTGGAAGAGAACATCGGGTCTGTATATGGTAATTGCAACCTGAGTTCAGTAATAGGTTGCAGTTTCATCCAATCTGATATATTTGACAGCTCAAACCTCGTCTGGACGAGAACATCTGGTTTGTATATCGTCATCTTCAACCTGAGTTCAGTAATAAGTTGCAGTTTCATCCAATCTGACATATTTGACACCTCAAACCTCGCCTGGACGAGAACATCGGGTCTGTGTATGGTAATTGCAATCTGAATTCAATAATAGGTTGCAGTTTCATCTTATCTGATATATTTGACAGCTCAAACCTCGTCTGGACGAGAACATCGGGTCTGTATATGGTAATCTTGCAACCCGAGTTCAGTAATAGGTTGCAGTTTCATCCAATATGATATATTTGACAGCTCAAACCTCGTCTGGACGGGAACATCTGGTCTGTATATCGTCATCTGCAACCTGAGTTCAGTAATAAGTTGCAGTTTCATCCAATCTGACATATTTGACACCTCAAACCTCGCCTGGACGAGAACATCGGGTCTGTGTATGGTAATTGCAATCTGAATTCAATAATAGGTTGCAGTTTCATCTTATCTGATATATTTGACAGCTCAAACCTCGTCTGGACGAGAACATCGGGTCTGTATATGGTAATTTTGCAACCTGAGTTCAGTAATAGGTTGTAGTTTCATCCAATCTGATATATTTGACACCTCAAACCTCGCCTGGACGAGAACATCGGGTCTGTAAATGGTAATATTGCAACCTGAGTTCAGTAATAGGTTGCAGTTTCATCCAATCTGATATATTTGAAACCTCAAACCTCGCCTGGACGAGAACATCAGGTCTGTATATCGTAATCTTGCAACCTGAGTTCAGTAATAAGTTGCAGTTTCATC
Organism: Papaver somniferum; assembly: GCF_003573695.1. Lineage (NCBI taxonomy): Eukaryota > Viridiplantae > Streptophyta > Magnoliopsida > Ranunculales > Papaveraceae > Papaver > Papaver somniferum. The sequence goes on from NC_039362.1 coordinate 120,896,332, forward strand.
CAATATGATACATTTGAACCTCAAACCTCGCCTGGACGAGAGCATAGGGTCTGTATATGGTAATATTGCAACCCGAGTTCAGTAATAGATTGCAGTTTCATCCAATCTGATATATTTGACACCTCAAACCTCGCCTGGAAGAGAACATCAGGTCTGTATATATGGTAATTGCAACCTGAGTTCAGTAATAGGTTGCAGTTTCATCCAATATGATATATTTGACAGCTCAAACCTCGTCTGGACGAGAACATCTGGTCTGTATATCGTCATCTGCAACCTGAGTTCAGTAATAAGTTGCAGTTTCATCCAATCTGACATATTTGACACCTCAAACCTCGCCTGGACGAGAACATCGGGTCTGTGTATGGTAATTGCAATTTGAATTCAATAATAGGTTGCAGTTACATCTTATCTGATATATTTGACAGCTCAAACCTCGTCTGGACGAGAACATCGGGTCTGTATATGGTAATTTTGCAACCTGAGTTCAGTAATAGGTTGTAGTTTCATCCAATCTGATATATTTGACACCTCAAACCTCGCCTGGACGAGTACATCGGGTCTGTATATGGTAATATTGCAACCTGAGTTCAGTAATAGGTTGCAGTTTCATCCAATATGATATATTTGACACGTCAAACCTCGCCTGGACGAGAACATCAGTTCTGTATATGGTAATCTTGCAACCTGAGTTCAGTAATAAGTTGCAGTTCCATCCAATATGATACATTTGACACCTCAAACCTCGCCTGGACGAGAGCATAGGGTCTGTATATGGTAATCTTGCAACCCGAGTTCAGTAATAGGTTGCAGTTTCATCCAATCTGATATATTTGACACCTCAAACCTCGCCTGGAAGAGAACATCGGGTCTGTATATGGTAATTGCAACCTGAGTTCAGTAATAGGTTGCATTTTCATCCAATCTGATATATTTGACAGCTCAAACCTCGTCTGGACGAGAACATCTGGTCTGTATATCGTCATCTGCAACCTGAGTTCAGTAATAAGTTGCAGTTTCATCCAATCTGACATATTTGACACCTAAAACCTCGCCTGAACGAGAACATCGGGTCTGTGTATGGTAATTGCAATCTGAATTCAATAATAGGTTGCAGTTACATCTTATCTGATATATTTGACAGCTCAAACCTCGTCTGGACGAGAACATCGGGTCTGTATATGGTAATTTTGCAACCTGAGTTCAGTAATAGGCTGTAGTTTCATCCAATCTGATATATTTGACACCTCAAACCTCGTCCGGACGAGAACATCTAGTTTGTATATCGTCATATGCAACCTGAGTTCAGTAATAGGTTGCAGTTTCATCCAATCTGATATATTTGACACCTCAAACCTCGCCTGGACGAGAACATCGGGTCTGTGTATGGTAATTGAAATTTGAATTCAGTAATAGGTTGCAGTTTCATCCAATATGATATATTTGACAGCTCAAACCTCGTCTGGACGAGAACATCTGGTGTGTATATCGTCATCTGCAAGCTGAGTTCAGTAATAAGTTGCAGTTTCATCCAATCTGACATATTTGACACCTCAAACCTCGCCTGGACGAGAACATCGGGTCTGTTTATGGTAATTGCAATCTGAATTCAATAATAGGTTGCAGTTTCATCTTATCTGATATATTTGACAGCTCAAACCTCGTCTGGACGAGAACATCGGGTCTGTATATGGTAATTGCAACCTGAATTCAATAATAGGTTGCAGTTTCATTTTATCTGATATATTTGACAGCTAAAACCTCGTCTGGACGAGAACATCGGGTCTGTATATGGTAATCTTGCGACCCGAGTTCAGTAATAGGTTGCAATTTCATCCAATATGATATATTTGACACCTCAAACCTCGCCTGGACTAGAACATCGGGTCTATATATGGTAATCTTGCAACCTGAGTTCAGTAATAGGTTGCAGTTTCATTTTATCTGATATATTTGACAGCTCAAACCTCGCCTGGACGAGAACATCGGGTCTGTATATGGTAATCTTGCAACCCGAGTTCAGTAATAGGTTGTAGTTTCATTTTATCTGATATATTTGACACCTCAAACCTCGTCTGGACGAGAACATCGGGTCTGTATATGGTAATCTTGCAACCCGAGTTCAGTAATAGGTTGCAGTTTCATCCAATATGATATATTTGACACCTCAAACCTCGCCTGGACGAGAACATCTGGTCTGTATATCGTCATCTACAACCTGAGTTCAGTAATAAGTTGCAGTTTTATCCAATCTGAAATATTTGACACCTCAAACCTCGTCTGGACGAGAACATCTGGTCTGTGTATGGTAATTGCAACTTGAGTTCAGTAATAAGTTGTAGTTTCATTTTATCTGATATATTTGACACCTCAAACCTCGTCTGGACTAGAACATCGGGTCTGTATATGGTAATCTTGCAACCTGAGTTCAGTAATAGGTTACAATATCATCTAATATGATATATTTGACAGCTCAAACCTCGTCTGGACGAGAACATCTGGTCTGTATATCGTCATCTGCAACCTGAGTTCAGTAATAAGTTGCAGTTTCATCCAATCTGACATATTTGACACCTCAAACCTCGCCTGGACGAGAACATCGGGTCTGTGTATGGTAATTGCAATCTGAATTCAATAATAGGTTGCAGTTTCATATTATCTGATATATTTGACAGCTCAAACCTCGTCTGGACGAGAACATCGGGTCTGTATATGGTAATTTTGCAACCTGAGTTCAGTAATAGGTTGTAGTTTCATCCAATCTAATATATTTGACACCTCAAACCTCGTCTGGACGAGAAAATATGGTCTGTATATCGTCATCTGCAACCTGAGTTCAGTAATAGGTTGCAGTTTCATCCAATCTGATATATTTGACACCTCAAACCTCGCCTTGACGAGAACATCGGGTCTGTGTATGGTAATTGCAATCTGAATTCAGTAATAGGTTGCAGTTTCATCCAATATGATATATTTGACAGCTCAAACCTCGTCTGGACGAGAACATCTGGTCTGTATATAGTCATCTGCAACCTGAGTTCAGTAATAAGTTGCAGTTTCATCCAATCTGACATATTTGACACCTCAATCCTCGCCTGGATGAGAACATCGGGTCTGTGTATGGTAATTGCAATCTGAATTCAATAATAGGTTGCAGTTTCATCTTATCTGATATATTTGACAGCTCAAACCTCGTCTGGACGAGAACATCGGGTCTGTATATGGTAATTGCAACCTGAATTCAATAATAGGTTGCAGTTTCATTTTATCTGATATATTTGACAGCTCAAACCTCGTCTAGACGAGAACATCGGGTCTGTATATGGTAATCTTGCAACCCGAGTTGAGTAATCGGTTGCAGTTTCATCCAATATGATATATTTGACACCTCAAACCTCGCCTGGACTAGAACATCGGGTCTGTATATGGTAATCTTGCAACCTGAGTTCAGTAATAGGTTGCAGTTTCATCCAATATGATATATTTGACAGCTCAAACCTCGTCTGGACGAGAACATCTGGTCTGTATATCGTCATCTGCAACCTGAGTTCAGTAATAAGTTTCAGTTTCATCCAATCTGACATATTTGACACCTCAAACCTCGCCTGGACGAGAACATCGGATCTGTGTATGGTAATTGCAACCTGAATTCAATAATAGGTTGCAGTTTCATTTTATCTGATATATTTGACAGCTCAAACCTCGTCTGGACGAGAATATCGGATCTGTATATGGTAATTGCAATCTGAATTCAATAATAGGTTGCAGTTTCATCTTATCTGATATATTTGACAGCTCAAACCTCGTCTGGACGAGAACATCGGGTCTGTATATGGTAATCTTGCAACCCGAGTTCAGTAATAGGTTGCAGTTTCATCCAATATGATACATTTGACACCTCAAACCTCGCTTGGACGAGAGCATAGGGTCTGTATATGGTAATCTTGCAACCTGAGTTCAGTAATAGGTTGCAGTTTCATCCAATCTGATATATTTGACACCTCAAACCTCGCCTGGAAGAGAACATCGGGTCTGTATATGGTAATTGCAACCTGAGTTCAGTAATAGGTTGCAGTTTCATCCAATTTGATATATTTGACAGCTCAAACCTCGTCTGGACGAGAACATCTGGTCTGTATATCGTCATCTGCAACCTGAGTTCAGTAATAAGTTGCAGTTTCATCCAATCTGACATATTTGACACCTCAAACCTCGCCTGGACGAGAACATCGGGTCTGTGTATGGTAATTGCAATCTGAATTCAATAATAGGTTGCTGTTTCATCTTATCTGATATATTTGACAGCTCAAACCTCGTCTGGACGAGAACATCGGGTCTGTATATGGTATTTTTGCAACCTGAGTTCAGTAATAGGTTGTAGTTTCATCCAATCTGATATATTTGACAACTCAAACCTCGCCTGGACGAGAACATCGGGTCTGTGTATGGTAATTGCAATCTGAATTCAATAATAGGTTGCAGTTTCATCTTGTCTGATGTATTTGACACCTCAAACCACATCTGGACGAGAACATCGGGTCTGTATATGGTAATTGCAACCTGAATTCAATAATAGGTTGCAGTTTCATTTTATCTGATATATTTGACAGCTCAAACCTCGCCTGGACGAGAACATCGGGTCTGTATATGGTAATCTTGCAACCCGAGTTCAGTAATAGGTTGCAGTTTCATCCAATATGATATATTTGACACCTCAAACCTCGCCTGGACTAGAACATCGGGTCTGTATATGGTAATCTTGCAACCTGAGTTCAGTAATAGGTTGCAGTTTCATCCAATCTAATATATTTGACACCTCAAACCTCGCCTGGACGAGAACATCTGGTATGTATATCGTCATCTACAACCTGAGTTCAGTAATAAGTTGCAGTTTCATCCAATCTGAAATATTTGACACCTCAAACCTCGTCTGGACGAGAACATCTGGTCTGTGTATGGTAATTGCAACTTGAGTTCAGTAATAAGTTGTAGTTTCATTTTATCTGATATATTTGACACCTCAAACCTCGTCTGGACGAGAACATCGGGTCTGTATATGGTAATCTTGCAACCCGAGTTCAGTAGTAGGTTGCAGTTTCATCCAATATGATATATTTGACACCTCAAACCTCGCCTGGACTAGAACACCGGGTCTGTATATGGTAATCTTGCAACCTGAGTTCAGTAATAGGTTGCAGTTTCATCTAATATGATATATTTGACAGCTCAAACCTCGTCTGGACGAGAACATCTGGTCTGTATATCGTCATCTGCAACCTGAGTTCAGTAATAAGTTGCAGTTTCATCCAATCTGACATATTTGACACCTCAAACCTCGCCTGGACGAGAACATCGGGTCTGTGTATGGTAATTGCAACCTGAATTCAATAATAGGTTGCAGTTTCATTTTATCTGATATATTTGACAGCTCAAACCTCGTCTGGACGAGAACATCGGGTCTGTATATGGTAATCTTGCAACCCGAGTTGAGTAATCGGTTGCAGTTTCATCCAATATGATATATTTGACACCTCAAACCTCGCCTGGACTAGAACATCGGGTCTGTATATGGTAATCTTGCAACCTGAGTTCAGTAATAGGTTGTAGTTTCATCCAATATGATATATTTGACAGCTCAAACCTCGTCTGGACGAGAACATCTGGTCTGTATATCGTCATCTGCAACCTGAGTTCAGTAATAAGTTTCAGTTTCATCCAATCTGACATATTTGACACCTCAAACCTCGCCTGGACGAGAACATCGGATCTGTGTATGGTAATTGCAACCTGAATTCAATAATAGGTTGCAGTTTCATTTTATCTGATATATTTGACAGCTCAAACCTCGTCTGGACGAGAACATCGGGTCTGTATATGGTAATTTTGCAACCTGAGTTCAGTAATAGGTTGTAGTTTCATCCAATCTAATATATTTGACACCTCAAACCTCGTCTGGACGAGAAAATATGGTCTGTATATCGTCATCTGCAACCTGAGTTCAGTAATAGGTTGCAGTTTCATCCAATCTGATATATTTGACACCTCAAACCTCGCCTTGACGAGAACATCGGGTCTGTGTATGGTAATTGCAATCTGAATTCAGTAATAGGTTGCAGTTTCATCCAATATGATATATTTGACAGCTCAAACCTCGTCTGGACGAGAACATCTGGTCTGTATATAGTCATCTGCAACCTGAGTTCAGTAATAAGTTGCAGTTTCATCCAATCTGACATATTTGACACCTCAATCCTCGCCTGGATGAGAACATCGGGTCTGTGTATGGTAATTGCAATCTGAATTCAATAATAGGTTGCAGTTTCATCTTATCTGATATATTTGACAGCTCAAACCTCGTCTGGACGAGAACATCGGGTCTGTATATGGTAATTGCAACCTGAATTCAATAATAGGTTGCAGTTTCATTTTATCTGATATATTTGACAGCTCAAACCTCGTCTGGACGAGAACATCGGGTCTGTATATGGTAATCTTACAACCCGAGTTCAGTAATAGGTTGCAGTTTCATCCAATATGATATATTTGACACCTCAAACCTCGCCTGGACTAGAAAATCGGGTCTGTATATGGTAATCTTGCAACCTGAGTTCAGTAATAGGTTGCAGTTTCATCCAATATGATATATTTGACAGCTCAAACCTCGTCTGGACGAGAACATCTGGTCTGTATATCGTCATCTGCAACCTGAGTTCAGTAATAAGTTGCAGTTTCATCCAATCTGACATATTTGACACCTCAAACCTCGCCTGGACGAGAACATCGGGTCTGTGTATGGTAATTGCAACCTGAATTCAATAATAGGTTGCAGTTTCGTTTTATCTGATATATTTGACAACTCAAACCTCGTCTGGACGAGAACATCGGGTCTGTATATGGTAATCTTGCAACCCGAGTTCAGTAATTGGTTGCAGTTTCATCCAATATGATATATTTGACACCTCAAACCTCGCCTGGACTAGAAAATCGGGTCTGTATATGGTAATCTTACAACCTGAGTTCAGTAATAGGTTGCAGTTTCATCCAATATGATATATTTGACAGCTCAAACCTCGTCTGGACGAGAACATCTGGTCTGTATATCGTCATCTGCAACCTGAGTTCAGTAATAAGTTGCAGTTTCATCCAATCTGACATATTTGACACCTCAAACCTCGCCTGGACGAGAAAATCGGGTCTGTGTATGGTAATTGCAATCTGAATTCAGTAATAGGTTGCAGTTTCATATTATCTGATATATTTGACAGCTCAAACCTCGTCTGGACGAGAACATCGGGTCTGTATATGGTAATTTTGCAACCTGAGTTCAGTAATAGGTTGTAGTTTCATCCAATCTAATATATTTGACACCTCAAACCTCGTCTGGACGAGAACATCTGGTCTGTATATCGTCCTCTGCAACCTGAGTTCAGTAATAGGTTGCAGTTTCATCCAATCTGATATATTTGACACCTCAACCCTCGCCTTGACGAGAACATCGGGTCTGTGTATGGTAATTGCAATATGAATTCAGTAATAGGTTGCAGTTTCATCCAATATGATATATTTGACAGCTCAAACCTCGTCTGGACGAGAACATCTGGTCTGTTTATAGTCATCTGCAACCTGAGTTCAATAATAAGTTGCAGTTTCATCCAATATGACATATTTGACACCTCAAACCTCGCCTGGATGAGAACATCGGGTCTGTGTATGGTAATTGCAATCTGAATTCAATAATAGGTTGCAGTTTCATCTTATCTGATATATTTGACAGCTCAAACCTCGTCTGGACGAGAACATCGGGTCTGTATATGGTAATTGCAACCTGAATTTAATAATAGGTTGCAGTTTCATTTTATCTGATATATTTGACAGCTCAAACCTCGTCTGGACGAGAACATCGGGTCTGTATATGGTAATCTTGCAACCCGAGTTGAGTAATCGGTTGCAGTTTCATCCAATATGATATATTTGACACCTCAAACCTCGCCTGGACTAGAACATCGGGTCTGTATATGGTAATCTTGCAACCTGAGTTCAGTAATAGGTTGCAGTTTCATCCAATATGATATATTTGACAGCTCAAACCTCGTATGGACGAGAACATATGGTCTGTATATCGTCATCTGCAACCTGAGTTCAGTAATAAGTTGCAGTTTCATCCAATCTGACATATTTGACACCTCAAACCTCACCTGGACGAGAACATCGGGTCTGTGTATGGTAATTGCAACCTGAATTCAATAATAGGTTGCAGTTTCATTTTATCTGATATATTTGATAGCTCAAACCTCGTCTGGACGAGAACATCGGGTCTGTATATGGTAATCTTGCAACCCGAGTTCAGTAATAGGTTGCAGTTTCATCCAATATGATATATTTGACACCTCAAACCTCGCCTGGACTAGAACATCGGGTCTGTATATGGTAATCTTGCAACCTGAGTTCAGTAATAGGTTGCAGTTTCATCCAATATGATATATTTGACAACTCAAACCTCGTCTGGACGAGAACATCTGGTTTGTATATCGTCATCTGCAACCTGAGTTCAGTAATAAGTTGCAGTTTCATCCAATCTGACATATTTGACACCTCAAACCTCGCCTGGACGAGAACATCGGGTCTGTGTATGGTAATTGCAATCTGAATTCAATAATAGGTTGCAGTTTCATCTTATCTGATATATTTGACAGCTCAAACCTCGTCTGGACGAGAACATCGGGTCTGTATATGGTAATTTTGCAACCTGAGTTCAGTAATAGGTTGTAGTTTCATCCAATATGATATATTTGACACCTAAAACCTCGTCTAGACGAGAACATCTGGTCTGTATATCGTCATCTGCAACCTGAGTTCAGTAATAGGTTACAGTTTCATCCAATCTGATATATTTGACACCTCAAACCTCGCCTGGACGAGAACATCGGGTCTGTGTATGGTAATTGCAAGCTGAATTCAGTAATAGGTTGCAGTTTCATCCAATATGATATATTTGACAGCTCAAACCTCGTCTGGACGAGAACATCTGGTCTGTATATCGTCATCTGCAACCTGAGTTCAGTAATAAGTTGCAGTTTCATCCAATCTGACATATTTGACACCTCAAACCTCGCCTGGACGAGAACATCGGGTCTGTGTATGGTAATTGCAATCTGAATTCAATAATAGGTTGCAGTTTCATCTTATCTGATATATTTGACAGCTCAAACCTCGTCTAGACGAGAACATCGGGTCTGTATATGGTAATCTTGCAACCCGAGTTCAGTAATAGGTTGCAGTTTCATCCAATATGATACATTTGACACCTCAAACCTCGCCTGGACGAGAGCATAGGGTCTGTATATGGTAATCTTGCAACCTGAGTTCAGTAATAGGTTGCAGTTTCATCCAATATGATATATTTGACAGCTCAAACCTCGTCTGGACGAGAACATCTGGTCTGTATATCGTCATCTGCAACCTGAGTTCAGTAATAAGTTGCAGTTTCATCCAATCTGACATATTTGACACCTCAAACCTCGCCTGGACGAGAACATCGGGTCTGTGTATGGTAATTGCAACCTGAATTCAATAATAGGTTGCAGTTTCGTTTTATCTGATATATTTGACAACTCAAACCTCGTCTGGACGAGAACATCGGGTCTGTATATGGTAATCTTGCAACCCGAGTTCAGTAATTGGTTGCAGTTTCATCCAATATGATATATTTGACACCTCAAACCTCGCCTGGACTAGAAAATCGGGTCTGTATATGGTAATCTTACAACCTGAGTTCAGTAATAGGTTGCAGTTTCATCCAATATGATATATTTGACAGCTCAAACCTCGTCTGGACGAGAACATCTGGTCTGTATATCGTCATCTGCAACCTGAGTTCAGTAATAAGTTGCAGTTTCATCCAATCTGACATATTTGACACCTCAAACCTCGCCTGGACGAGAGCATAGGGTATGTATATGGTAATCTTGCAACCTGAGTTCAGTAATAGGTTGCAGTTTAATCCAATCTGATATATTTGACACCTCAAACCTCGCCTGGAAGAGAACATCGGGTCTGTGTATGGTAATTCCAACCTGAGTTCAGTAATAGGTTGCAGTTTCATCCAATCTGATATACTTGACAGCTCAAACCTCGTCTAGACGAGAACATCGGGTCTGTATATGGTAATTGCAACCTGAATTCAATAATAGGTTGCAGTTTCATTTTATCTGATATATTTGACAGCTCAAACCTCGTCTGGACGAGAACATCGGGTCTGTATATGGTAATCTTGCAACCCGAGTTCAGTAATAGGTTGCAGTTTCATCCAATATGATATATTTGACACGTCAAACCTCGCCTGGACTAGAACATCGGGTCTGTATATGGTAATCTTGCAACCTGAGTTCAGTAATAGGTTGCAGTTTCATCCAATATGATATATTTGACAGCTCAAACCTCGTCTGGACGAGAACATCTGGTCTGTATATCATCATCTGCAACCTGCGTTCAGTAATGAGTTGAAGTTTCATCCAATCTGACATATTTGACACCTCAAACCTCGCCTGGACGAGAACATCGGGTCTGTGTATGGTAATTGCAACCTGAATTCAATAATAGGTTGCAGTTTCATTTTATCTGATATATTTGACTGCTCAAACCTCGTCTGGACGAGAACATCGGGTCTGTATATGGTAATCTTGCAACCTGAGTTCAGTAATAGGTTGCAGTTTCATCCAATATGATATATTTGACACCTCAAACCTCGCCTGGACTAGAACATCGGGTCTGTATATGGTAATCTTGCAACCTGAGTTCAGTAATAGGTTGCAGTTTCATCTAATATGATATATTTGACAGCTCAAACCTCGTCTGGACGAGAACATCTGGTCTGTATATCGTCATCTGCAACCTGAGTTCAGTAATAAGTTGCAGTTTCATCCAATCTGACATATTTGACACCTCAAACCTCGTCTGGACGAGAACATCTGGTCTGTGTATGGTAATTGCAACTTGAGTTCAGTAATAAGTTGTAGTTTCATTTTATCTGATATATTTGACACCTCAAACCTCGTCTGGACGAGAACATCGGGTCTGTATATGGTAATCTTGCAACCCGAGTTCAGTAATAGGTTGCAGTTTCATCCAATATGATATATTTGACACCTCAAACCTCGCCTGGACTAGAACATCGGGTCTGTATATGGTAATCTTGCAACCTGAGTTCAGTAATAGGTTGCAGTTTCATCTAATATGATATATTTGACAGCTCAAACCTCGTCTGGACGAGAACATCTGGTCTGTATATCGTCATCTGCAACCTGAGTTCAGTAATAAGTTGCAGTTTCATCCAATCTGACATATTTGACACCTCAAACCTCTCTTGGACGAGAAAATCGGGTCTGTGTATGGTAATTGCAATCTGAATTCAATAATAGGTTGCAGTTTCATATTATCTGATATATTTGATAGCTCAAACCTCGTCTGGACGAGAACATCGGGTCTGTATATGGTAATTTTGTAACCTGAGTTCAGTAATAGGTTGTAGTTTCATCCAATCTAATATATTTGACACCTCAAACCTCGTCTGGACGAGAACATCTGGTCTGTATATCGTCATCTGCAACCTGAGTTCAGTAATAGGTTGCAGTTTCATCCAATCTGATATATTTGACACCTCAACCCTCGCCTTGACGAGAACATCGGGTCTGTGTATGGTAATTGCAATATGAATTCAGTAATAGGTTGCAGTTTCATCCAATATGATATATTTGACAGCTCAAACCTCGTCTGGACGAGAACATCTGGTCTGTATATAGTCATCTGCAACCTGAGTTCAGTAATAAGTTGCAGTTTCATCCAATCTGACATATTTGACACCTCAAACCTCGCCTGGATGAGAACATCGGGTCTGTGTATGGTAATTGCAATCTGAATTCAATAATAGGTTGCAGTTTCATCTTATCTGATATATTTGACAGCTCAAACCTCGTCTGGACGAGAACATCGGGTCTGTATATGGTAATTGCAACCTGAATTCAATAATAGGTTGCAGTTTCATTTTATCTGATATATTTGACAGCTCAAACCTCGTCTGGACGAGAACATCGGGTCTGTATATGGTAATCTTGCAACCCGAGTTGAGTAATCGGTTGCAGTTTCATCCAATATGATATATTTGACACCTCAAACCTCGCCTGGACTAGAACATCGGGTCTGTATATGGTAATCTTGCAACCTGAGTTCAGTAATAGGTTGCAGTTTCATCCAATATGATATATTTGACAGCTCAAACCTCGTCTGGACGAGAACATCTGGTCTGTATATCGTCATCTGCAACCTGAGTTCAGTAATAAGTTTCAGTTTCATCCAATCTGACATATTTGACACCTCAAACCTCGCCTGGACGAGAACATCGGGTCTGTGTATGGTAATTGCAACCTGAATTCAATAATAGGTTGCAGTTTCATTTTATCTGATATATTTGACAGCTCAAACCTCGTCTGGACGAGAATATCAGATCTGTATATGGTAATTGCAATCTGAATTCAATAATAGGTTGCAGTTTCATCTTATCTGATATATTTGACAGCTCAAACCTCGTCTGGACGAGAACATCGGGTCTGTATATGGTAATCTTGCAACCCGAGTTCAATAATAGGTTGCAGTTTCATCCAATATGATACATTTGACACCTCAAACCTCGCTTGGACGAGAGCATAGGGTCTGTATCTGGTAATCTTGCAACCTAAGTTCAGTAATAGGTTGCAGTTTCATCCAATCTGATATATTTGACACCTCAAACCTCTCCTGGAAGAGAACATCGGGTCTGTATATGGTAATTGCAACCTGAGTTCAGTAATAGGTTGCAGTTTCATCCAATCTGATATATTTGACAGCTCAAACCTCGTCTGGACGAGAACATCTGGTCTGTATATCGTCATCTGCAACCTGAGTTCAGTAATAAGTTGCAGTTTCATCCAATCTGACATATTTGACACCTCAAACCTCTCCTGGACGAGAACATCGGGTCTGTGTATGGTAATTGCAATCTGAATTCAATAATAGGTTGCAGTTTCATCTTATCTGATATATTTGACAGCTCAAACCTCGTCTGGACGAGAACATCGGGTCTGTATATGGTAATTTTGCAACCTGAGTTCAGTAATAGGTTGTAGTTTCATCCAATCTGATATATTTGACAACTCAAACCTCGCCTGGACGAGAACATCGGGTCTATGTATGGTAATTGCAATCTGAATTCAATAATAGGTTGCAGTTTCATCTTGTCTGATGTATTTGACACCTCAAACCACATCTGGAGGAGAACATCGGGTCTGTATATGGTAATTGCAACCTGAATTCAATAATAGGTTGCAGTTTCATTTTATCTGATATATTTGACAGCTCAAACCTCGCCTGGACGAGAACATCGGGTCTGTATATGGTAATCTTGCAACCCGAGTTCAGTAATAGGTTGCAGTTTCATCCAATATGATATATTTGACACCTCAAACCTCGCCTGGACTAGAACATCGGGTCTGTATATGGTAATCTTGCAACCTGAGTTCAGTAATAGGTTGCAGTTTCATCCAATCTAATATATTTGACACCTCAAACCTCGCCTGGACCAGAACATCTGGTCTGTATATCGTCATCTACAACCTGAGTTCAGTAATAAGTTGCAGTTTCATCCAATCTGAAATATTTGACACCTCAAACCTCGTCTGGACGAGAACATCTGGTCTGTGTATGGTAATTGCAACTTGAGTTCAGTAATAAGTTGTAGTTTCATTTTATCTGATATATTTGACA
>NC_039362.1:120910135-120912312 GCF_003573695.1 Papaver somniferum
GAGAACATCGGGTCTGTATATGGTAATTGCAACCTGAATTCAATAATAGGTTGCAGTTTCATTTTATCTGATATATTTGACAGCTCAAACCTCGCCTGGACGAGAACATCGGGTCTGTATATGGTAATCTTGCAACCCGAGTTCAGTAATAGGTTGCAGTTTCATCCAATATGATATATTTGACACCTCAAACCTCGCCTGGACTAGAACATCGGGTCTGTATATGGTAATCTTGCAACCTGAGTTCAGTAATAGGTTGCAGTTTCATCCAATCTAATATATTTGACACCTCAAACCTCGCCTGGACCAGAACATCTGGTCTGTATATCGTCATCTACAACCTGAGTTCAGTAATAAGTTGCAGTTTCATCCAATCTGAAATATTTGACACCTCAAACCTCGTCTGGACGAGAACATCTGGTCTGTGTATGGTAATTGCAACTTGAGTTCAGTAATAAGTTGTAGTTTCATTTTATCTGATATATTTGACACCTCAAACCTCGTCTGGACGAGAACATCGGGTCTGTATATGGTAATCTTGCAACCCGAGTTCAGTAATAGGTTGCAGTTTCATCCAATATGATATATTTGACACCTCAAACCTCGCCTGGACTAGAACATCGGGTCTGTATATGGTAATCTTGCAACCTGAGTTCAGTAATAGGTTGCAGTTTCATCTAATATGATATATTTGACAGCTCAAACCTCGTCTGGACGAGAACATCTGGTCTGTATATCGTCATCTGCAACCTGAGTTCAGTAATAAGTTGCAGTTTCATCCAATCTGACATATTTGACACCTCAAACCTCGCCTGGACGAGAAAATCGGGTCTGTGTATGGTAATTGCAATCTGAATTCAATAATAGGTTGCAGTTTCATATTATCTGATATATTTGACAGCTCAAACCTCGTCTGGACGAGAACATCGGGTCTGTATATGGTAATTTTGCAACCTGAGTTCAGTAATAGGTTGTAGTTTCATCCAATCTAATATATTTGACACCTCAAACCTCGTCTGGACGAGAACATCTGGTCTGTATATCGTCATCTGCAACCTGAGTTCAGTAATAGGTTGCAGTTTCATCCAATCTGATATATTTGACACCTCAACCCTCGCCTTGACGAGAACATCGGGTCTGTGTATGGTAATTGCAATATGAATTCAGTAATAGGTTGCAGTTTCATCCAATATGATATATTTGACAGCTCAAACCTCGTCTGGACGAGAACATCTGGTCTGTATATAGTCATCTGCAACCTGAGTTCAGTAATAAGTTGCAGTTTCATCCAATCTGACATATTTGACACCTCAAACCTCGCCTGGATGAGAACATCGGGTATGTGTA
Organism: Papaver somniferum; assembly: GCF_003573695.1. NCBI lineage: Eukaryota > Viridiplantae > Streptophyta > Magnoliopsida > Ranunculales > Papaveraceae > Papaver > Papaver somniferum. Next base: position 120,911,483 of record NC_039362.1, read on the forward strand.
TGGTAATTGCAATCTGAATTCAATAATAGGTTGTAGTTTCATCTTATCTGATATATTTGACAGCTCAAACCTCGTCTGGACGAGAACATCGGGTCTGTATATGGTAATTGCAACCTGAATTCAATAATAGGTTGCAGTTTCATTTTATCTGATATATTTGACAGCTCAAACCTCGTCTGGACGAGAACATCGGGTCTGTATATGGTAATCTTGCTACCCGAGTTGAGTAATCGGTTGCAGTTTCATCCAATATGATATATTTGACACCTCAAACCTCGCCTGAACTAGAACATCGGGTCTGTATATGGTAATCTTGCAACCTGAGTTCAGTAATAGGTTGCAGTTTCATCCAATATGATATATTTGACAGCTCAAACCTCGTATGGACGAGAACATATGGTTTGTATATCGTCATCTGCAACCTGAGTTCAGTAATAAGTTGCAGTTTCATCCAATCTGACATATTTGACACCTCAAACCTCACCTGGACGAGAACATCGGGTCTGTGTATGGTAATTGCAACCTGAATTCAATAATAGGTTGCAGTTTCATTTTATCTGATATATTTGATAGCTCAAACCTTGTCTGGACGAGAACATCGGGTCTGTATATGGTAATCTTGCAACCCGAGTTCAGTAATAGGTTGCAGTTTCATCCAATATGATATATTTGACACCTCAAACCTCGCCTGGACTAGAACATCGGGTCTGTATATGGTAATCTTGCAACCTGAGTTCAGTAATAGGTTGCAGTTTCATCCAATATGATATATTTGACAGCTCAAACCTCGTCTGGACGAGAATATCTGGTCTGTATATCGTCATCTGCAA
>NC_039362.1:120912412-120995457 GCF_003573695.1 Papaver somniferum
ATTTGCTTAGAGTACTTATAATGATCCATGTACCTTGCTTATCGTTCATTTCTACCTAACTTGATTTGTGTTTAAGGTTCTTAAACGTTCAGGTTTGAAAATAGTAGTTCGGGATGTTTGGACTTCATGGTACACATACCAGGTATGCATACCATCATTTAAAATCAAAATCCAGGGATTTTAGTACACATACCCGTTTGCATACTGCTTCAGGTCACGAAAATTCGTTTGCAAACCGGTATGCATACTGGCCTGTAGACGTCGATATCCGGTAAAACTGTTTTGGTTGTAACTTTTTCGTCCGAAAAGGAATGACCTCATTCTTTTTGCATTATCTTACTCTTTGAATTCTCTTAAAAATGAAGATGATAATTCTTGAATTTGGACGAGTTAAGATTGGTCTTTGTCCCGTCTCTTGTTTTTGAGTATTTTGCTCTGTTTCGTCGCACTTGTTCCACTTCTCGTAGACTTGGGCACTTGGATTCTTGGAGTAATAATCTTCTAAGCTCATTTATAGATTTTAAAAGAATGTTGTTGGTGAATCACAAAGAAGGAAGTTCAAGAATTGACAGTAGTACGCATTGCTATGAGATTCTTGAATGTTCACAGTCATCTTATGTGAACTATGGTGCATGGTCATTAATGACTTTATATGTTCTTCTTTGTTAAGAATTTTTTTATTTTTTCCTTTGGTAGCCATTCTTGGTGTAAATCCGTGCGAAAAAAGATTGATTCTACCCTCTAAGGACAAATCATCTTATATGTGCATTACGAGTTTGTCTTGATGTCTAGGAAACTTCTTATGAGAATTTATTCTTGTATTTTAAGAAGGATAACTGGGATTTGGAATAGCCATTATTGTGAGTACACATATCTATTTCCAACGATTTTCATCTTTTAAATTCTAAAGTTTATTTGGAAGAAGATTTTGCAGTATTAATCTTTGTGGTTTTATATCTTGCAACTTGTTATGAGATATGTGTGTTTGCGTCCGTGAACTATGATTGTCCCATATATGCTCAAAAGTTCAGTCTATCACATGTCTTTATGCTTATATTGATAAAAGATAGAATGAACTTTTGACAACAAAATTTAAGCGTATTATGTCATTATGCAAATATTGATGGAAGATAGGATGAACTTTTATTTACAAAGATTAAGTCTATTACATGTCTCTATGCAAATATTGATGAAAAATAGAATGAATCTTTGAATATTCCGCAGTATTGGTCTTTCCCTGATACACTTCTATGTGAAAGTATTGTGTGGCTCCATAAGTTCTTTTATGTTGAGTATTTCTGATTAAATTAATCATGGGTTCTCTTGTGGTTAATTTAATTGAGTATTTTGGATAGAAATTCATGTTTTATGTGATTTGTTAATGTCCAAAGAAATCCTTCTTTTCTTGTGAAAGTAAGGTCGCTCTTGTTGTTCTTCCGGGAATGAAATTTTATGGGGGAGAGTTCTTAATTGAACTTGTGCTTAATTGCCAAATCTTTGTGGGGAGTGCGGCTGTGGAATATTGTAGGAGTTTTTTGTATCTTTATAAACTCCTTGATGAATACACTAGTTTCGACTATGTGAAATCATCGAAACAAAGTTGATATGTTCTCTTTTGGTCATGAAGTATCTCTATGGAAATTTCATTAGGATCCCATTAGTTTTCGTACCTTTGCCAATTTATATTGACAAAAGGGGGGAGAATTAATGTGTAGTTCACACTACAAATACATATGGTTTGCGGATCATTATGTAAGGGGGAGTGGTTTTCACTAACCTTTGATGAATTTCTTCATGTAATCTTCTATCTTTAATCTTCACGAGTAACTGGGATGAACCTAAGAGTTTACTACCTTATATCAAGACCAAAGCTAACTTAAGTAGGTTTTATAAATCGAGAAATAATTTTGACATCTAAATTTGACAACATACTTTCCATATCAATGTGTGGAGGTTCAACTGAGCATTCTCTCTAAAAATATCTCATCTTTATCAATTTTAATTGCAAAACGTTTGAAATACATATGGACTTTTAATTAGAAGTTTAACTTTCGGTACAAACGCCATGATGCTTTCTTGATTTCTTGAAAGTTCAACTTTATTATCTTACGGTTCTTCATGTGTTCGTTGGGTACAAGTAATTGAAGATTCGGCAGTGATAGAAAATAACTTTTATATTCATACCCTTCAGAATTTTCATTTCGCCTATAGTTGTTATTGCAATGAGTAGTATCGTTTGTCATTTTTAAGCACAATATACTTTTTCAAACATATAGTGATACTACTTCTTATTTTGATAATGTACCCCCTCTAAGCCTTTACATGTCAATTTTTGCTAGATGGGACGATGAGCACACATATTAATTAACCTCCCTTAAGATAATGTTTTGCAAAGCCATATGTAATTAGTAATAAAAGAGATTAAAGGGACTTTTATTTCCAAAATTCCACAAACACACTCCCCCCAAAGATATGTTAATTAAGCTCTAGTTCAATTAAGAATTCACCTCCATTTGATTTCATTCTCAAAATAGAACAACAAAGGCGACGTTTTACTAAAAAAATGATTGCTCGGATTTTAATAAATCTCACAAGAAGATATAAGACAAGGATCAATCGTCAAAAGTATTCATCTTTACTTATTCAAGCAAGAACATGAGAGTTATAAGCATAAGTTTTGAAGATTATCATGAGATTGGCCACAATGAAAAAATGGTAGAATATAAATATCATGGAAAACAATACGTAGAAGATCTATTCATGAAAATCAATTATTGCAATTATCTTCAATGAATAATCTAATCAAATAAATTCCATAGACGATAATATAAAGAAGTAGCTATTGCTGAAAATTTATTACTATATAAATATTAGTTACAAAAAAAAATAGTTAAAAAAGAAAATAAAACAATACTCGATGACGCCTTCAATCATCTTCATTAATGTATTTACTATACTTAACGTATTAAAAACACAATTTGTGATAAAATCTTATTACATATAATTTTTCTAATACAATATGATTCTTTTTATTTTCATTTAAAATACTTTTTCGCATATAATGTTTATTATGGATTTTTTGGTAACAATTTTCTCTCATTTCAAATAATCCTTATAAAAACAAATATCAATTATTTTTTTTTGATTATAATTTATAATTATCTGATTTATTTTACTGTAAAATATCAAACATAGACGACAAGAAACTAGTTGGAATCCTAGCTACAAGCTGGGCTCCAACACCCTTCTGAATTGCAATTCCTAATCTGTGAAAAAGAAATTACATTTCTTGGCACCAACATCAGACCTACACAAATGATTATGCAGCCTCTTAAGTAAACCCACTGTTTCTTCACCAAGCTAACCAAACGTCGTGAAAGCCAGGGTACTAAAACCATAACCCAGAGCCAAACACTTGTCCAAATATTTTTTATTTTTACGAGTGATGGCATTACTCAAAGCTAAGCCAGGCCGAAAGGTCCGAACACCTCCACCAGTAAAAGGCGAGATTCCAGTCACATCTAAGCACATGTCCCGACCATTTTCCCAATTGTAAACAAAAATATCCGCTGGACGTAATGCGAAGATCACAATTCTTTTTATATTATGTATAGATAAATTTTCATAGGAGTATAAAAGTAGAATGTTGTTTCGTAAAAAAATCATATATATCCTTACATTTAGTGATATGTATTACAATATTATATAAGAATAGGGGTAAAAATATGCTTCAAAATTTCTGTGTGTAAACACTAATTGTTAGTTTCGTATAGGTATGACCATTAAATTTCTTTTGAGAAAAAATTATAATATATTGGTGCACTTAAAAGTCCCAAATTTAGAGGCGCGCCTAGAGCCTCTAAAAAAGTGTGAGACGGCCCTGCCTCGCCCTTGGGAGTAATGAGATAGTTCTATACCTCACAGTAATTCTTAAAACTCAAAACTCTACGCCATATATTGGTTGCAATGTGTAACTCCAACAGGTCTCTAGCCGTCTCTCAGACCAGGTCTTGCCGTTTTATGAGTCTATTATTAGCTTAGACTATTTTACTTTATGTACATTGTGAATTTGTGATTATATCGTGTGTCGCACTTAGACGGTTAATGGTGGCCTGCTGTTAGCTGGTGGTTAATGGTTGTGACGAATTCCGAATGCAGGTCATTGACATTTGACACTGCTATCTAGTTGTGTTGGGAGGATAACAACAAGGGCGCCATTTATTTCTTCGAACGTTGTTATCAGATCAAAGATGTGACACATAATTGGGTCGATATGATTATTGATATTTTCATTATGATAAGCAGTGTGCTCACTTTGATTATCATAATTGGGGCAGAACGTAGATAATTTAGGTAACCTGTCTTTTTTTTTTGATCAGAAACCTGTGTTGTTTTCTAGTAAATATAAAGTGTTCTGAATAAGTTTTTTTTCTAGTAAACGCAAGTGGTTGTGCCGGTGTGGTTATCGGGCATGACTAGAAATCATGTGGGCTTTGCCCGTGCAGGTTCGAATTCAGCCGACCACGCTTCATTTTTTCATTGATATTTATAACATCTTCTCTTATATCCTCCACATTTGGCTCAAACAGCTGTGTATTGTAATTTAATTACTTGGTGACAAGCTTGTAAAGGATCATCTATTTTCCACTGTGTAAGTATTCTATTGTACATCTCTCAATTTTTATGGAAATATAAGATTACTTGCTAAAATTTAAATGTTATCTCTGACACAAAATATTATGGAGAATGTAAAAATTGGTGTTGAGGGTTCTTCATCATGGTCACTCTCACCATAAATGCACTCAAATAAATATTGATGTGAAGGTCCGTGGTCTTATTTCCCCCAGGATTAGTCTAATGCTCTAAGAGGCCTGAATACCCAAACCATCACAAAATAAAATAATAATGTTATAAATAGCCCTGCCGCGAGACTAGTCAAGTATTCTTAGAGGCCTATATATCCTAGCATGTCAAGCAAAATAAGAAAAATAAATAATTTTATTCTTTTGGTGTTTTGTAGGTTGGTTGTAGCAGGAATTCATTTACCTTACATTTAAGATAATTTTCAAGCTGATCATGCGGGTAATTTTTGAGTTATGCAATGTATATATATACTTCTTTTTTTGTTGCTCAGCAAACTCAAAATATATATTGAAGACTTACAAGAAGTAAGAAAAGAAGCTCAAAAAGCCTATTATCCCAGTAACAACAGGCAAAGATCGAGCTGATTACTCGCTACAAGCAAACTCAAAGACGACTAAGAATCTAATTTACAAAGAGATTATCCGAGTTCCCCATCATATAATCTAAACTAGTATTTATTAGCTCCCTTGCATATATTCTTTAAGCATAAGCGTGGAATTTTTGACTTGTTGAACTATATATTGAGCACCCGAAGTACCGTGTTCGAAAAAGATGTTATTGCGACATTACCAAATTGACCAGCATATGGAGGCAAATAACTCCCCACAACACTTTTCCTAACGGATACGGTGTACGGGTTTTCCACCCTTTGATTATTTGACCAATAAAGTTAGGCATTGGACCAATGAAACCCACAACATCCACTAAATGCCTCCAAATTCGAAGAGAAGATACTATGAATCTTTAGATGCTCTACTGATTCTCTAGCTTTATGATACAACAAGCACCCGTTTACGAGTTACGCAATGATTAGTTGGATAATGCAACGACCCGTATGAATCTGAATATAGTATCTGAACAACTAGACCTGACTAATAGAGTAATAGCGTTTTGATTTTAAAAATGTTATATCGAGTTAGATATGCGCCCAACTGTATGACTTGAATATTTCTAAGTCGGACCTCAAGTCATACTTGGTTTTCCGGGGGTCAAAGATATAATATTTGCCTGGTTCGGCTTACTTTATGCTTCAGCAAGACCAGTAAGGTACAGAATTCTGAGCAAGAGTTCTACTTTATTATATTTTCACCCATTTTGTCTGCCCGAGCTAGAAGTGCATGTATTGACTAGGCATGCCTTTTGCAGTTTCTAAGTATTACAGGTGTTATTTATGAAGGAAAAAGAACTGATCGAAAATCTTAAATTCTTACCGTCTGACTGATGTTGCTATTTAAATATTGCTCATAACGGATTTAGATTCGGCCAACAATAGTTTTACAAGATAAGCCTTTTCATCATATCTTAATCTGGTGGAGACTGGGAAATTTGTAACGCAACAACTTCAAAAGTATCAGAAGATGAGCCATCAACTTCTGACTGTAAGCAAAGAAGTTGGAGCTTGTGGCTTTTGTCTGTGAGATCTTCGGATGAATTTAAGCAGATGTTGCTTGAAGGTCGACTTTGTTGCAGAGAATGTGAAACTGACTTACGATAAACCAAAACTCGAGGATTCACATTCTTTGCAACAAAGCCAGAAACTTTAAACATCATCATCTTGAATTCAACCGGAAATCCTAAATTAATATCATTACAGTATCGAATAAAAGCCCCAGAAATAATTTCTCCACAATCTTAGTTCCTACGGTTCATCTTCTAAATTTCTCAAAGGTGCCATCTGAATTTCCTGCGAAGAAATTGAACCATCTCCACTCATATATTGCAAATGTTGTCCTCAAATCGGTTTTTCAGCAAATTTTGTGCAGCATCCTAGAAGGTTGATATGGTACAGTCATCACTACTATCTGTTAGTCACCTTAATTGCTCTAAACTTGTGTTGTGTCCATGAATGTACGTACGTCTTGTTATTCAACATTACAGGCAGAGAACATCTACCAATAAATCAAAGGTTTCTTGTAACTCTAGCGTTGTTAGGTTCCTCTAAATTTTCATTACCTAGTTTTATGTGTGTTTGTGTACCTGATGTTGTTAACCCAAATTATCTCTAGCTCTTCTCTGTTCACAAAGAAATTAAACTCTAATATTCTCCTTTGTTGTACAAGAATCTTAAGCTAACAAAAGTAAACATGAAGGTGATTGTTGCATACTTACTTTGTATATTGGGTGCAACCAATGCTAAAGTCATTAAGCTAATCCTTGGATCAGTTGGAGCTGACGTTAAAGATATTACATGCTGGATTCAGCTTCTTGTTTCCAAGTTAGGGGCAAGGACATCACAGAGCATCTAATATAGCCTTTGGGGAACCTTGTTGTTTCCTACTATAGGCAGATTTCCAAGTTTAAAGTTCTAAACGAAAACAAAATACATATTGGGATTCTTCTCCCCCAAGTTCCTCTAGAAACAAAATCTCATGTTGATATTCGTTGTTTTGGGGAGGAGGGGAGAGATGCTCTGCCAATCGGGGGAAAAAAACGAGTCAACTCAATGAACATTTTTTCTAATTTAATCTTCACGCAGAACACACTTACTTCAAAATCTTTTCATCTTTTCATATGATTACTTTATCTTAATCTTCATCTTCTTATTTCAGTCTTATTTTGTTTTTATTTTGTCCTCTATGATATATTCGTTTTTTGTTTTAAATTTTTAGCTAGCTAAGTTTTTACTTCTTAAGTTTTAAACTGTTGATTCTCTTATTTTTCTTGTTTTCTTCTTATGGATTGTTAATTTCTTTTTGCAGAGACTTCTCTTTCTATCATGAAGATCATTCGGTGTTGGACCTTTGCATCAAACTTTCTCCTTCAACAGTATTGCAGGACATCAATTTTATGATGGTTTTCAACAGTATGTTCCAGTATTCTTCCCATTTTAATCATGTATATGATTTGGTTATTTGCAGCGAGTTACATATTAACTCGGTAGAACCGATCCTTCATAGTCAATACCAATGTAGTTAATATCGGATATCGGTTCATCTCGGCCGGGACCGATACACTGGTACGATTTTATATCGGGGATATTATCGTTGAAATATCGGTTCTAGATTTAGAGATTATAATTTTATATTAAACATTTCTCCACACATTTTCGGATAAGATATAATAGATAACATCAATTTTATCAAAAAAACAAAAGAGTAACTATAGTAGACTTGCTTCGAGAGCTACATGCACCTCTACTACCACCTGGAAGACTTTCTTCGCGAAAATTACCCTTAAACTTTATAGAAAATGACCAATACCGTCTCATATCAGGAAATGTAGGAAAATTTTGTATCGACCGATACGGCCGATATTTGACCGAAACGGCCGATATTCGACCGATACGGCCGATATTATCGGGCGAATATCGTATCCCCGATATCCTTCTTATCGTATCGTTCTGGGCCGATATCCGAAATATCCCCGATATATCGGCCGATACGGCTGATATTGACTACACTGGTCAATACAAAAATTTGAATTCTCAATATTCAAACTTTCCCCCCTTTACAATGCTGATTTTTCTCAATTACGAAAACTGGCAGCCGGATTATTCGCAGTTGACCTTTTTCAAATTCAAAGCAGATTATTTTCTCACGAAAATATCTCAGTATGAATTATCTCTTTCCATAGATACAAATCTGATTCGTCATTTACTATGATATTGTCATCCTCTTTCACTCCTTAAAAACAGATAACTCTATCCACCCTAACCACAATCTTGAGTCTTTTTCTCCCCAATAGAGAAACTTTGAGGAAATGGCTGAAACCTCTAATACCCAGATCTCTGCAATCACTAATCAAATGCTGAAGACAAACATTCGTGATATTTGTGTCAGGCAGATGAGAAGAGCTCTTGGTTCAAAACAAGCTATCCTAACTGAAGCACATGAAGATTGGGGTAACACTGGCCTTGATTGGTAAGCTTTTTTCAGATGACTCCTCGAAACTGAAGATGTAAGGAAGGCTGCTAAAGATATATGGAAAAGATACAAAACCAAAAAAGTTCCGCCTTAGATAGGAATATCTTTTTGTTCAAGTTTTATGTTAAAGACACTATGGCTGCTGTGCTCAAGAAAGGTCCGTGGAATCTTCTGAAGTGTCACCTGAATCTGAAAGAATATGACCCATCCATCAAAGTTCAAGACCAAATTTTCTCTCATTAAGAATGGAATGTTCAATTCCAACATCTTCTAAGAGATCATCACTGCAAAGTTGTTGTCAATGATGTTGTTGAAGAACTAGGATAAAAGATATGGATAGACCCAGAAAACTGTAAACCAAGATATGGAAGTGTGATTACTACAAGAGTCAAGATATATTTATCTAAACCTTTGCATAAAGGAGGTTGGTGGAACACAGCTGCAGGAGGAGTTGCTTGGGTCCGTTATCACTGGGAGAGAAAACCACATAAAATCTGGCATGAGTGTTTTTGCGTTGACCATAGTGAAGAGGAGTATGAAAACACGGCAGATGATCTGAAGATTAGAGGTTATACTGAAGAGGAGTACATTGCTCATTGTCATGAACTGGCAACTGCTTACGGATTTGAGATTATTGAAGATCTGGATTTATTGCTACAAAGAATTTATGAAGCGAGTCTTAACCGTATGAACAATATAACTGATGAAGATCCTGAACCCAGTAGACAATCTAAAAGGTAAAGAAACAATGAGTCTGACAATATCTTAGATCGCACTGAATCTGCTGTTGGTGCAATTCTAGAGGCTGTTGTTCAAGAAAATATATCTGGGAAGGATACTGGAAAAAGACCATTGTTGTATCTACTTATGATATGGAGCATGACTTGATTGAAGAAGGATAAATGGATGAAAAGGAGTATCTTCATGACATGGAGAAGGAACCTGCAGCTTTGGTAAAAAACTCTTACTCTAAGCATTTTATTTCTTTATGCACTTACTCTTTTCTTATTAGTTCTCGAATTTTGAATACTTCTTTTTCATGCTTCACTCATAAAATTAAGATCATGAAGATTCTTAGTTGGAACTGCCAAGGCTTCTTAGGTATAGTCATTAGAGGTCATCTCCACCAATTGAACATCTCTCATTATCCGGATATTATTTTTCTATCAGAAACCAAAATTAATGATGGCACAATCATTAACCTTAACAACTTTTTAAATATGCCCAACAAAGTTTATGTCCCGTCTGTGGGAGCAGCTGGTGGTCTAATCATGTTATGGAAAGATGGTTTTAGTCTGAATATTGTTAGTACCAATGAGAAAATGATTAATGTTTTAGTGAACAATGACCCTAGTAAAGACGATTGGTTCCTAACAGGCTTATATGGTTCACCCTATAAAACCGAACAACCTAGTCAATGGTGAAAACGCGGGGGTCTAACAACCACACCCAACAATTCGTTTGGCGATCTGAGAGGACTACTCCAATATACTTTATAGAGAATCAACTATACAATCATACTCAATCTAGAGTAATGTATATCAAATAGTTTAATATCTCTAACTCTTAATTCAATCCGCAATCAGCAAATAGAAATCTGCGAGCCCGATTGAATATAAGAGGAGTTACTTGAACGGTACCAAAGACCAATGTTCAAGTGTCAATCAATGTAAATCAACAACCAAAGGTTGGATATTCTAATTGATTGATCTTAATGCACAACCTGTGATATTTCAATTATATAACAAAATATAATGCGGAAAAGAAATAACACAGACACCAGAATTTTGTTAACGAGGAAATCAAAAATGCAGAAAAACCTCGGGACCTAGTCCAGATTGAACACCACACTGTATTAAGACGCTACAGACTCTAGCCTACTACAAATTAACTTCAGACCGGAATGTAGTTGAACCCTAATCAATCTCACACTAATTCAAGGTATAGTTTCGTTCCTTACGTCTCTGATCCCAGTAGGATACTACGCACTTGATTCCCTTAGTTGATCTCACCCACAACCAAGAGTTGCTACGACCCAAAGTCGAAGACTTGGCAAACAAATCTGTCTCACACAGAAAAGTCTATAGATTGAATAAATCTGTCTCCCACAGAAATACCCAAGAGTTTTTGTTCCGTCTTTTGATAAATCAAGGTGAACAAGAACCAATTGATAAACCAGACTTATATTCCCGAAGAACAGCCTAGTATTATCAATCACCTCACAATAATCTTAATCGTCTAGCGAAACAATATATTGTGGAATCACAAACGATGAGACGAAGATGTTTGTGATTACTTTTATCTTGCCTATCGGATAAATTAATCTCGAGTCAATTATTTCAATTGTACTCAATACGAAAGAATCGGGCAAGATTAGAACACGCAACTGCAAAGAAAATAGTTGGGTCTGGCTTCACAATCCCAATGAAGTCTTTGAAGTCGTTAACCTACAGGATCTCGATAGAAACCTAAGGTTAAAGGAGAATCAACTCTAGTTTATGCAACTAGTAACACACAGGAGGTGTGGGTATTAGGTTTCCCAGTTGCTAGAGTTCTCCTTTATATAGTTTTCAAATCAGGGTATGCAATCCAAGTTACCTTGGTAACAAAGTATTCAATATTCGCCGTTAGATGAAAAAACTGATTCAACCAAGCTAATATCTTTCAACCGTTAGATCGAACTTAGCTTGTTACACACAAATAAAATGTACCCTCATTTAGGTTTATGTAACCGTACCTAAACGTGTACACCATGTTGGTTAACAAATAGTTAACTGAGGTTAGCCATATGATTACTCTCATATCAACCTTATTCATCTTAACCATAACTAGTTCAAATGACTCAAATGAAACTAGTTAAATAGTTGTTCAATTGCTATATTCCCATAGAATTATACAAGAACACAATTGAAGCAAAATCGGTTTGATTCACTTGAATCAATCATGGACATTATAGCCACGGTTTGCAAAGATTGCATTCCTTATTTTATAAATTTTTATGTTCATGTTCATAACCGATTTTAGAATTTTAACCTTCAAGTATGCAAACGGGTACGCATACTTGAAAGACCCGGACTAAGATTGAGTTACGCCGGTACGCAAACGGGTACGCAAACTTCAAATCCCAGCAGAAATTCTCGGACATGAACCTGTATGCCAGTACGCAAACGGGTACGCATACTTAGGTTCCCGGATTTCTCAAACCAACAGGTACGCAAACGGGTGCGCATACTATGGTTCCCGGACATGGATTACAAATGTACAAGAGTGCACAACATGACATATTCAATAATGGTTAAGTGTTCTAAACTCTTATTTCAATCATTGAAACTTTCTTAGAGGATGACAATAGCCGTTTTTCACACACCATTATCATCAAAGCAATTTTCAAGTTATTGAAATAATCATTACGAAACATTCCAAGACAACACCAAATGATTGTATCACAGAAACCATGTAAGATGTTACTCGGCAATTTTCACATGAAATAAGATGAACTTGGTTTAAGCGAAAGCTTGCCAACACATATTTCGAGAAATATGTAAGCGAGTTAAACTCAGCTCGAAATCTCAAATGTGTATATAGAAAACTATATCGTAATACGACTTATGTCTCAACATATGAGATATAGTAGAAATAAACTTTCCAAGTGTTAGATGAGTTCAAGTCTCCACATACCTTTTGTCGATGAAGTTCCACAAGCTCCCCTTAGTAGTTCTTCGTCTTCAAATGATGAACGCCGTGAAAACTAAGCTCAACTACACAATCTATGTCCTAGTCCGAGACATCTATAAATAGGCTAGATTTCAAGACTTATAGTTTTGATCATTAATATTGACAAACATGCTTGAGATAACAACACATGCGAGTTTGACCGAGAAGTGCTCTAACAAATGGTCTTCAATTAATGAACTAGGTATAACCATTAATGTCCCTTGGGTTATTATAGGTAACCTAAATATAACCCTAATCCCCAATGAGAGAACTATATATCGGCAAACCAAACCCCACCTGAATTCATATCTCTCATTAAAGACAATGATCTTACTGATTTAGGGTTTAGAGGTAAACCTTTTACTTGGACCAGCAATAAACATGGTACAGGTAAACATAAATCCAGACTAGATAGAGCTCTAGTTAATAGCGAATGGTCCTTAGTCCTTCCAGATGCTCTCCTTACCCATCTTCCTCAAAATGGTAGTGACCATTGGCCTATTCTTTTAGAGCTTTATAGAGTTAATAAAAACACAGGAAGGGACTGGAAATTTTTTGAGCATTGGCTGCAGAATGATAGTTGTCATGATGAAATAAGAAATGCTTGGTCTGCTAACTATATTGATTTTAATGCTTTTGTCTTGACTAATAAGCTATCGAATACTAGACATATCTTAAGAAAATGGTCTAGGAAACTTTCGGAAACATCCAACAAAAGATAACAGATCTATGAACTAAGATTACATGTATTCAATCATCAGACATCAATGGAAATAATACAACTGCAGTTATAAATCTTGAAAAGGATACCAGTTCTCTTAACGATATATTAGTAAGCTCAAACAGACAAAAAGCAAGAGACTTTTTCTTCAATGAAATGGACAAGAATACCAAGTACTTCCATATTCGAGCCAACAGAAGAAGATCGTGAAACAGAATATACTCTCTTATTTCTTCAGATGGTTCTTGGTGTAATGATAGAGACTCGATTGTTGTGCTTCTCATAAATCACTTTCAAAGCATAATGAAAACTTCTTCTCCAACAAATAGTGATTCTTTCCTTCAGCACATCCCCACAGGAATTACCAGTGAAGACAACCTACAATTGGAAGTTGTTCTAACATATGAAGAAATATACTTTGCTCTCATGACAATGGATCCATGGACCTCTCCTGGTCCAGATGGATTCCCACCAGGATTCTATCAATCCCAATGGCAGCTAGTCAAAGAAGATGTGTGCAGTATGGTTAAGTCCTTCTTTCACTCAGGGTATATTCTAAAACAACTATATAATACAAGGATTTTTTTGATTCCTAAAACTCAATCCCCAAGAAAACCAGAAGATTTTATACCAATTTCCTTATGCAATACGGTTTACAAGATAATCTCAAAGATCATTTCGTTAAGAAAGAAGAAACACATGCCCAACATCATATCTCTCATGCAGTCTACATATGTTCCAGGTAGATTGATATCGGAGAACATTTGTATTGTCCAAGAGATTGTGTAAGCCATGAAGAGGAAGGAAGGAAAAACTGGTCATCTTGCGCTGAAAATGGAGATGTCTAAAGCCTTCGACAAGCTTGAGTGGACTTTCTTAATTAATGTCCTAAAAAAAATTGGGTTAGGTGATAAATTTTGTCAGCTGGTGCATCAATGTATAAGTACCACCCAAATTGAAATTATGTTAAATGTTGCTTCTACAGCTCATTTCACTCCTTCTCGAGGCATAAGACAGGGTGACCCTCTCTCACCCTATCTTTTTATCCTAGCCATGGAATCATTCTCAAGATTTCTTGCTCACTGCGAAGATAATGGCATGCTAACTGGTATGAAGATCTCAAGTTCACCCCCTAAAATCAATCATCTTCTATTTGCAGATGATTGCATCCTATTTTGTAAGGCCAATCAAGCTCAAACAAGTAAGTTGCTTCATGTAATTACTCAATTCAGTAGCTGTTCGGGTCAGTTAATTAATTTCAACAAGTCAGCTGTGTTTTTCTCTTCCGATATGGAGCCATCAGATTGTCAAGATGTTAGTGGTTTTCTTCAAGTTAGAGAACTAAATATTAAGGAAGAAAAGTATTTGGGACTTCCCTTCTTTGTGGGTAGAAACAAAAGAATTTTTTTCTCTATTCTGGTGGACAAAATGGATCACAGGTTTGCAAAGTGGAATGCAAGTAATATGTCAGAGGCAGCCAGGTCAGTAATAATTAGAAATGTATCTAATGCAATTCATATTCATCATATGACAAGCTTTAAATTACCAGATGTCACGATCAAAAAAATGAATTCTTCGCAACAATCATTCTGGAGAAACAAAAAATCTAATAAAGGTAAACACATTGTTACTTGGAGACGGGAAAATCATCCAAAGATAGAATGTGGACTGGGATTTCGTGATATGCATATTCTTAATAGATATTTACTCGCCAAATCAGCATGAAAGCTGTGTACCGACAAAACTTCCATTATGGCAAAGTCTTTGCAAGCCAAGTATTTTGCTGATGGGAAGATATTCAACCTAAAGAAAAAATACAATGCTACATGGTCGTGGAACAACATCCGCTCAGAACTTAAATTTGTGAAAATATTTAGTTGTTGGAATATTGGAAAAGGTAAGAACATTTTAATTTGGAAGCACAGGTGGATCCCGGAAATTCTTAGTCCTCCTCCTCCCAAGTCTGGATACATTATTCAACGAAACTTTACTTGTGTCCATCAGCTTTTCATGCAAGATTCTTCTTCCTGGAACATTAATTTACTCAATGAGTTATTTGAACCAGAAACAGTCACACATATCCTTCAGCTTTCTATTCATCTGGAGTGTGAAGATAGTCTTACCTGGCTTCTAGAACGGAGTGGCAATTTTTCAGTGAAATCTTCTTACAATAAAATGTATGAAGAAGCTCATATAACTGAGTCAGTTGGACCGCGTCTTCATAATATTTATACTACACTGTGGAAGTTGCTTACATTGCCAAGAATTCAACAGTTTCTATGGAAAGTTGTCTCTAATCTTCTCTCTACTAAGGAAGCTTTGGGTTATAATGTGGTTGCTGATAAAAATTTATGCCAGTTATGTGGGCAACATGTAGAGTCTGCAGATCATCTATTCATGTCATGTTCAGTTTCTAGACTTGTTTGGTTCGCAGTATCGGGATGGAATTCTAGCTCTCAACTCCGTCTTACAGACTGGATATGTAGTTGGTCGACAGTCTTCACAGTAAACAAATTTTTATACAAGAAGTTGTCAAAAGGTCCATTACTGCCTGGTGCATATGGACTGCAAGATGTGATAAAGTTTTTCAAAACAAAAACTTTAGTCCAGAGATTACTATTCAGAGATGCAAGAGTGTCATTGAAGAACATGCCCAAAGAAAACCTAGTATTCCTAGGAATGTGCAGATAGTTAACCGTCAGAATATTCATTGGATACCTCCACCTTCTGACTATTTACTATTAACTTTGATGGTCCTTATCAACATTTAATCTAAAACAGGAGGCATTGGACTAATTATCCGTAATTGTGCAGGTGTGCAGCAAGGAGCAAGGTTTATCTTTTTGAAAGATCTCAGGAATGCAGAAAAAGTTGAATGCATGGGACTGTGGGAGGCGGTGAAATGGGCAAAGGAATTACAGCTAGCAAAGGTGCAGTTCGAGCTTGATGCAAAAATGGTGATAAATGCAGTTAATAAATATAATAGCTCTATTGACCGGAGATTGATAAACTATATCAAAGATATTAAGTCTTTATTTTATGTTTTTAGCTCTTGGAAATTTATTACATTCCTAAGGAGAGAAATAAAGTTGCAGACATCATGTCTAAGAAAGCTAGGAAGGATGAGATAACTATGTTATGGACTGATTCTTCTCCTACAGAAATCAGATCCCAGTTACTTAAAGATAGCTCTTATGTAACAGTTTAACAAGTTGCAAAATAAAATCTTATTTTCGTTTAAAAAAAAAAAAGTCTAAAGTTCTAAATTCGGGACAATTTTCCACTTCCCAAAATTGGTTCTTCGAGCCCACGGGCTTTAACTTGTGCCGACGACGGATGTTGTTGGATTGGGGTAGCCCAATCTACGAAGATTTTTGCTTTGTCCATTGACGAAAATATTACAACTTTTAGTCGATAAACTGTTAACTTGATTAACTTGGGATTCTCAAGAAATTCAATTAGGCAGCTAGTTCCAATGAAGTAACCATTTCACTCCCATTTTTCAAGGGAAATACGCGTTTGACCTCCTTAGGCTAACCCCTATGGGCTAGATTGAGCTGTTAGATTGGTCAAAAAGTGTGTGCAAATCAAGAAAAAAGTGTGGGAAAAAAGTTAACACTACTTTTGTCTGCTTCTCTCTCCTAGCATTTGCTCGCAGTTCAACTAGCTGCGAGATTAAAACGCTGAATCATTAGCGTTCAAAAAATGACTTTATGCTGAACCGTTCAACACTCATACTTTTTGTTATAATATTGGAGTATATTCCGATGGTGTATAATACTAGCTGATTCATTTTCTCACTCTAGGTCATGACCTATCCGTACTCTAAAAAAGTTGATACATTTTCCCACTCTCTGTTCACCTAATCTTCAATTCTTATAGTCCTCCCTAATTACACTGTCCTCTCTACAATTCTGTCCCCACATCCTCCTCGATACGCAAATATAAAATCACAGATCTACAATGCAATAGAAGAGTACGAACACCTCAGGTAAAGAAAAGCATATTTTTGTGTTGTTTTGTGCACGAAAATGATAATGGTTCAGCGCTATCACTGTTTTGTTCAGAACGTTGTACCGTTCAGCGCCCGACGTTGTTTTGTTCAGAAACTAGCATGCTAGATTAGCAATACCATAGGACTTAGGAGGTTGTCCTAGCTGACGTGGATTGTCTAGCTGCGAGATTAGAAGACCATAGGACTTGGCCTTCCCAAGCATGAATCTAGCAAATGGTCGATTGGCATACTGAGCAATGCTTAGGATTGGAGTCACTTGCCATTATGTGGAGCTCGGAGTGGTTCACCCAATTCCTTCATTTTCCATATTTTGTTAAAAAAAATGCTTACGACGGGATTCGGTCCGAGGACCCGATCTCCATGATAGAGGAATAGAAATGGAAACAACTTTAAAGAAAGAGGAGCAATTGGAAGAAAAAGATCGATCAAAGAGAAGAGAGGAGGAAAGGGGAGTAGTTATGGAAAAATGGAAACGAATTGTTGAATCAGATGCAGCAGCAGCATGCCTCACCCCATTTTGAATTCATTCATTGCATGCATCAATGGAGGAAAAAAGAGAGCAATTTCGGGGGGAAATCATGCAATCTAAAAATTGATCAAGGAGAAGAGGAGACGGAGCAGCAGAACGGTATGGAAAGAGGAACAGTTGATTATCTTCCTGATGAATTGATGATTGAAAGTATTTTGACGAGACTACCAGCCCGGACTCTAGCAGTATGTTGTTGCGTCAGTAAGTTATGGTACAATTCAATCCTTAATGATTCTAGATTTCCTGTGTCACTACAATCAAAACATAAATAAACCATTTCTAGTCTTTAATATGTTTAATGTATTGAGAGGTATAGAAACGAATTACTGGTTCAGTCTATTTGGACGAGAAAAGGCTTATATTAGGTATCTCTCAGGTCAAAGAATCCAGGGTACATGTTGTTGGAAATTTTGGGTTAAACAAGAGGATGAAAACAGAAACAGAAAAATGGTGTACCCCTGACTTCAAGGCTCTTTCGATTCTTTTAGACAATAATTCGACCTTTCCCAATAAATTTGGCGAGTACAAACGGTCTCTCGAATTATGCCTTCAGGATTCAATGAAGCCCTAACACCGTAATCGAATTCAAGGATTGTACTTCCTTGACCCGACCAAGAAACACACTGTATAAGGTTCTGGTGATGCTTTTTAGAGAAGAAGAAAACATATTGTTTTTGATGTGTTGGAATAGGAGAACATCTTCGCTACTTATAGTGATATTCATGCCTGTTGGTAGTGTCGTTTCATCACCAACAGACGCTTCCAAAAGCCATTAATGGTGGATTATGAGAAGAGACGCGTTTGTTCAATTTTGAATGGAAACTTCTAGGTTTTACAAAGTATAATTCTGCGTAGTGGCAAACCTTGAAAATATCCAACATATGTGAATTTGTAGGTTTATGTAATGGTTTAGCTTGTACGAAACTATCCAGTACACCTGATGATACTTATGATTCAGTAAGTATTATTAACCCGATCAGGGTCGACTCACTTGTCCTCTCTTATTTACGACCTACTGAGGGATACATCTACTTCTGTCATGGTTTTGGTTTTGATTCATTATCACAAGTATACAAGGCTGTCATTGTTTATGCTTCAAAATCCAGCAATGGGTTTCTTTGCATGGTCGTTACACTGGGAACTATGTCATGGAGAAAGATAACTACTAGTACTTTTGGTATGGCACCGCCACCGGGTTCTTCTCCTTTCCCTAGTCGAATGCTTACCAGAGTTTCGAGAACGTTTTGTAAACAAGCCACCTTTTGTGGGGGTGATGTTTTTTGGAGGACTAAGAATAAAGTTGTTAATAATAATGACAAGATTGGAATGTTGCTCTCGTTCGACCTCCACAATGAGAAGATTCGCTTCATTCGACTCTCGACTGAATGTACTCCGATAACAGCGACACATGAGCGTCAGGATATAGTAGTTGATCTTCTTGAGTTTAAAGGATACCCTTGTATTGCACGTTCTGAGAGGATAACAAGATCCAACAATATTGATCATTGCGGCCATCGCTGTAATTATCAGACCGGTGTTTGTTGTTGTTGCTGCAAGGTTCATATGTATATATTAAAGGACAAGGACAAGCAAGTATGGACGAGGGAGGAAACTTTTGATGTTCAGATTATGGATCAGGAAGGTTTACTACCAACTCCTCTCTGTCGGTACTTTGACACTTCCGATGCTATGCCTCCTCCTACACGTATATCGACTTTCTCTGATCAGGTGTTCTTGTATTGGTTCAATGGGGAACGTCTTATATTGTACAATTTGCAAGAAAAACGTCTCAAGGTGCTGGAATGCTCCCTCACTATCCTAGTATTTTTCAATCTAAGATGAATGAAGTCGTAGAGCGCTGTATTGGTGATGATGATAATATTTATTGCCCGTCCATGGATTATCAGCTGCATGCTAAAGCTGAAAACATCGTTTCTCTAAAAACCTTCATTCCTAAAGAAGCTAAAATTAGTGAAGTTGATTCTGATGAGCTGAGGCACCTTATCGATAACAACCTAACTACAGGATGGCTGATTTCGGGAGGAAATAAACACACTTGTTATGTTTTTTTTTAGTTTTGTTCAGTTTTTAATTCAGACTACAAATTTCATTTGAGTGTTGTTTATCTGTTTATTTATTTAATGAAGATCTATGCTCAATGGTGTGAATGTATGACGGTTCTGCTTGTACATATTGTTATGACTTAAATTCTCAAAAACCTGTCTTATATTTGCTTAAGTCATAATACCATCTATGTTCAGTGAGATAACAGTTCTCCATTTCCTGCAATTATAACCGTTTTCTGATTATATTCGCAAGGCATTGATACGAGTGTGTGCTTTCCTTCTATGTCCTACATATTGTCACCTAACAGTAAGCTTCAATCAGTTATGCCGTGATGCTTTCTGTAACGGTCCATGATTTCGTGGGTTCTTCTGGTTTGTTTGCCTATTATGCTTCAGCAGGACCGGTAAGGTACAGGTAATTTTAGGAGTTAACTCTATATAATTCTGAGCAAGAATTCTACTTTCTTTTATAGCTTTTTCCATTTTGTCTGCGCAGCCATGAAGTGTATGTATTGACCAGGGCGTGCCTTGTGCAGTTTCTAAATTCTAAATATGCTTAAACAGGTTTTGAATTTTATTCACATTGATTTGTTATTTGGATGAAAGCAAGCACAATATTTTACTTTCTGGGAACCCGCATAGGATCCTGTCATGCAAACTTGAATCTGACAGAAACGATTGCAGGGGTTTATATGCTTGATTGGAATATATGGAATGTGATTATTTACAAACTTATTTGTAGCCTTAGGAACTGAGAATCTTTCAGTCGCGTTCACGTCTCACTTAGGCTGATGACACCGTGCATGGTTGAGATACATAACTTCTGGCTGCTGAGTTACTTACTCAGTAAGACAATGATTATATGAGAGTTTCGCTTGCACATATTGTTATGACTTGAATTCTCAAAAACTTACCAAATATTTGCTTAAGGTGTATAAACTTTCTATGTTCAGTAAGATAATAGTTTCTGCATTTCTTAAAAATATAACCGTTTTCTGATTATATTATATATATTCTCAAGGCGTTGATACTAAGCTTCAATGTGATGCTTTTTGCAAGGGTCCATGCTGGGGTCTTTCGGTTTGTTTGCCTGATTGGTACAGCTTACTTTATGCTTCAGCAGAACCAGTAAGGTACAGAATTGAGCAAGAGTTCTACTTTATTATAGCTTTACCCATTTTGTCTGTGCGAGCATGAAGTGTATGGGCGTGCCTTTTGCAGTTTCTACTTTATCACTGGTGTTGCCCATTCATGTCATTTAAAACTGATCTCTTAAATTCTTACCGTCTGACTGGTGTTACTGCAGTGTTTCAAGACTGATGCTTGGAATCATAACAGCATGATATTTCAGCAAGTAAGACTGGATGATTTACATAAAACCAAAACAAATACGTTAACTACCCGCATAAGATAAATGTTATGTCTAATTTTTAAACGGATTTAGACTTCAGCTAACAGCAATTAAGAGATCGGCCTTTTTCATCAATCCAGTGAAGATGGGGCAATCTGTAACGTGACAACTTCAAAAGTATTTGAGAATTTGAAGATGAGCCATCAACTTCTGACTGTAAGCAAAGAACTTGTGGCTTGTGGCTTTTGTCTTTGAGAAGTTCGGATGAATTTAAGCAGATGTTGCTTGAAGGTCCGACTTTGTTGCAGAGAATGTGAAACTGACTTAGGATACACCAGATTCACATTCTTTGCAACAAAGCCAGAAACTTTAAACATCATCCTCTTAAATTCAACTGAAAATCCTAAAACCAATATCATTACAGTATCGAATGAAAGCCCCACAAATAATTTCTCTACGATTATAGTTCCTATGGTTTATCTTCTGAATTTCTCAAAGGTGCCCATCTTAATGGCAACTGCAAGATGAAACTTAGCTTATATAAAGACAACTCTCTTTATTGATGTTTAGAAAATCTCTCAAAACTAAACACAAGCTCTAATCTTGCTCTTATGATCAACCACAACTTTGGTGATCATATATATATAGAACTATGAATTCCTTTTCCTATTACCTTATTACATGTCTTTCCTTTTCTTAGAACTAGATGACTTCTAATTCCCTTGGGATTACATCAGTTTCCTAATCTTGTCCTAACCAGCTTGTTCTATGTTGAAGTTTAACCAACATTCTCCCCGTTAAGCTTCAACCTTACCCGTGACATATCTTGTACTCCAATCAATTGTCTCATTTCTTCAAACTTGATCCGAGCTAATGCCTTTGTCAATATATATGCTTTCTGCTCAGTTCCTGGTATGTGTTCAACGTTGATGATCTCCTTCTCGATACATTCTCGTATGAAATGATACCTTTTGTGAATGTGTTTCGTCTTCCCATGAAACACTGGATTTTTAGTGAGAGCAATTGCAGACTTATTATCAATCTTGATGAGAACTTTTTCAGGTTCTCTTCCTTTGATTTCACCCAACAGTTCTTGAAGCCATATTGATTGTTTAGCTGCTTCTGTTGCAGCCATAAACTCAGCTTCACAGGATGAGAGGGCTACAGTGTCCTGCTTCTGTGAACACCATGTAATAGGTGCTTCTCCTAGATAAAATATATGACCAGTTGTACCTTTTCCATCATCTTGGTCAATATTATGACTGTTGTCACTATACCCAACAATTCCTTTTGATCCTCCTCGACCATACTTCAATGCACAACTGATTGTTCCTCTTAGATATCTCAATATCTGCTTTATTACATCACCATGAGACTTGCATGGACTCTGCATATAACGGCTTGCTACTCCCACAGAGAAAGCCAAGTTTGGTCTTGTGTGTAACAAGTATCTAAGACATCCAACATTTCTTCTATAACTCGTTGGATCAATCTCAGCTTCTTCTTGTGCCTTTGAAACTTTAAGTCCAAACTCCATTGGTATCTTAGTTGGATTACAAGTTTCAAGTCCTGCTTCTTTCAGAATTATCCTTGCATAAGCTTCTTGTTTAATCTGAATCCCATCTACTCCTTGATGGACTTCTATGCCGAGGTAATAAGTGAGTTTTTCGAGGTCTGACATCTCAAACTTTGATGACATTTCTCTCTTGAACTCATTGATCACCTTAAGGGAGTTGCCAGTCAAAAATAGATCACAAGAAGCGTTCCCATTTCTTCTCTTCTGTATACTGATGTTTCTTTGGAGCACTTAACAAATCTGATTTCTCTTAAGATTTGATCTAACTTTGTATTCCAGGCTCGAGGAGCTTGTCTTAGACCATATAGAGCTTTTGATAACTTATAAACCTTATGCTCTTGTCCTTTTACTTCAAAACCTTCTGGTTGTTCAACATACACATCTTCTCGCAATTCACCATGTAAGAATGTTGTCTTAACGTCTAAGTGGTGAATTTCCCATGAGTTTGATGCTGCTTCTGCTATTAAGAGACGAATTGTCTCTAGTCTAGCAACTGGTGCGAAAACTTCATCAAAGTCTATGCCTGATTCTTGAACGTATCCCTTAGCTACAAGTCTTGCCTTATATTTGTTGACAGTACCATCAGCATTCCGTTTTATTTTGAAGATCCAATTAAGACCAATCACTTCTACCCCACCTGGCTTATCAACTAGAAACCAAGTCTTGTTTCTGTTGATTGAAATAATTTCTTCTCTACATGCTTGTGTCCATTTAGTCGAGACCTTTGCTTCCTGAAAATTCCTTGGTTCATCATTAACAGAAAGTAGCATAATATCACATTCTTCTGCAGCTTGAAGAACATAATCCTCCAGATATTGTAGCTTTTGTATCTGTCTTGTTGATTTTCGCAGTGGAATGGGTTGAGTTATTTCATCTATCTCTTCTTCTTCTTCTTCGTTATTCTCAGTGTTTTCATTATTCTCTTCTTCTTCTTGATTAACATCATTGTTTCCATTGGTATTGATGATTATGGGTCCTTCGCCTTCATCAATTACTTGACCCCATCTCATGTGAAACATTCCTGGATCCCTACTTGGTCTATCATTAGTTTCTTTCCAGTTCCAGTTTGCTTTTTCATCGAATACCACATCTCGACTCACTATTACTCTTTTCGTTGTTGGATTGAATAATCTGTAAGCTTTGGATCCAGGCTCAATTCCTAGATACACAAGAGTCTGAGATCGATCATCCAGTTTCTTAAGAGTTGCAGAATCAACTTTTGTGTATGCTTTGCAACCAAACACTCTTAAATGATCTATGTTTGGTTTTCTCTTTCGAAAACTTTCATATGGAGTCATGTATTTCAGAGCTTTCGTAGGTATCCTGTTTATTAGGTGTGTGGAGTTTCGTACAGCTTCTCCCCATAGATAATTAGGTACCTGCATAGCCTTTAAAGAACTTCTTGTCATCCCCATTAGAGTCCTGTTTCTCCTCTCCACCACTCCGTTTTGTTGTGGTGTATATGGTGCTGTGAGTTGCCTTTTGATTCCATTTGACTCACAGAACTTGTTGAACTCTAAGGAAGTGAACTCTCCTCCTCTATCGGTTCTAAGCATTTTGACCTCCTCTTTTAACTCTTTTTCTATCAGATTTCTGAAAGCTTTGAATCTGTCAAATGCTTCACTCTTTTCTTTCATAAGAATAGACCACATATATCTTGAGAAGTCATCTATAATAACAAATATGTATTTGTTATTTGCAAGGTTTGTGGTGTAATAGGACCACATAAATCATCATGAAGAAGCTCTAATGGCTTTGAGGCTCTGAATGTTGTTGCTTTTGGAAAACCTTGACGCGTTTGTTTCCCAACTAAACATGATTCACAGATCCTTGATTCATCGTTTATCTGTGGTAGCCCTCGAACCATCTTGTTCTAAGACATAGTTTTTAAGGTTCTGAAACTTATGTATCCCAACCTTGCGTGCCACTTTCATGTCTGATCTTCCAGTCTCATATTCAGACACAATGGCCTTCCAATCATGAGACTTATCTTGTAGAGTCTATTCTGTGAGCGTGAGACTCTAACTAAAAGTCTTCCACTTGGGTCATGAACTGTTAGATAATCTTGTCGCATTCTAGCATCACATCCAACTTCTGTAGCTTGTCCTAAACTTAGAATGTTGCTTTGTAAGTTTGGGATGAAGTAGATGTTTGTGACAAGCTTCTGTTCTCCGGTCTTGCTCTGAAATAGAATTGATCCTTTCCCTTCAATTTCTACAGAGGATCCATCCCCAAACTTCACTTGTCCTTTGATTTTCTCATTGAGTTCAGAAAAGTAGCGTCTCTTACCAGTCATGTGATTGCTGGCTCCATTATCTAAATACCAGATTCCTTCTTCTCCATCCTTTGATTCGTAGTTCTTTGGTATTAGTTTCCCTTCGTTTAAGAATACAACTTCGTGCATGAAAAGAGCTGTATTTGCTTCCCTTGTTTCATTCTTGTTTGTTTCTTCCATCTTTTGTATTCTTTCAGGGCATACAGAGGAGAAGTGTCCTGGTTTATCACATCTGTAACAAATAATGTTTGATCTATCCTTCTTTTCTTTCCCTTGGTTTTGATCATTCTGACTTGTTGTTCTATCTTATGAGTTAAACCTTCCTCCCCTTCCTCGGCCTCTGTTTCCTCTACCACCTCTTCCACGACCTCCTCCTCTTGTCGCAGAGTTTTGTTGGTAAGAGTTTGTGTACAAGAGTTTTCCTTGAGTTTCTCCATTGTTTTCTTCATCAAGGATTCTTTCTTCATATGCTTTCAATCTTCCAATTATATATTCATAGCTAGTCTTCTTTAAATCTAAGACTTGTTCGAGAGAGTCTATGATATGAATATACTTGGATCTTGGTAAACTATTGAGAAATTTCTTTACCAGTTTATCTTCATCAATGGATTGTCCAAGTGACGCAGCTTTTGAGGCTATCTCTGATAGCTTTCCTGCAAAGCTATCAATAGTATCAGTGTCTTTCATCTTCAATCTTTCAAATTCAGACATTAAGGTTTGCATACGGGCTTCTTTAACTCGATCAGCTCCGAGACTACGTGCCTTTATTTCATCCCAAATTTTCTTTGAAGTTTCCTGTTCACCAACTTGTAGAACAAGACATTCTGGTATTGCTTGAAAGATTATTCCAATGGCAACATTGTTTTTGTCTGGGTCCAATGTACCAGGATCAATTGTTTCCCAAACTTTGTAGATTTTCATCAGTACCATCATTCTCATGGCCCATATTGTGTATTTTGTGGCGTTGAGGATTGGAACTTGTATTGATGGTGGCGTGAACTGTTTTGCACCCACAATGGTGGTTTCGTTTTCCATGGCTCAGAAACAAGCTCTGATACCAATTAATGGCAACTGCAAGATGAAACTTAGCTTATATAAAGACAACTCTCTTTATTGATGTTTAGAAAATCTCTCAAAACTAAACACAAGCTCTAATCTTGCTCTTATGATCAACCACAACTTTGGTGATCATATATATATATAGAACTATGAATTCCTTTTCCTAGTCCTATTACCTTATTACATGTCTTTCCTTTTCTTAGAACTAGATGACTTCTAATTCCCTTAGGATTACATCAATTTCCTAATCTTGTCCTAACCACCTTGTTAGTGACTTCTATGTTGAAGTTTAACCAACACATCTGAAGTTCTTGCCATGAAATTGAACCATCTCTACCTAGTTTTATAATTTATGTGGTTCGTATACCTGATGTTGTAAGCCCTAGTTATCTCCAAATAAAGCAAACTCTAATTTTCTCCTTTGCTGTACAAGAATCTCAAGCTATGAAATGAGCCATTTTTGAATAGCGATCCATCACCACCATAATAGAATCATTCCCTTTAGAAGTACGTGGTAATCCAAGTACAAAATCCATGCTAATATCCACCCCTGGAGCATCTGGAACAGGTAGAGGAGTATACAAACCTGTGTTTTGAATAGTTCCCTTAGATTGTTGACAGACCATGCATTTTTGCACATATTTCTGAACATCTCGTTTAAGTGAAGGCCAATAATAACGTTCTTCAACCAAAGAAATGGTTTTATCACGTCCAAAATGTCCACCAAGACCAATGCCATGCAATTTTAGGATTAGATGAAGACGCAAAGAGCATTGTGGAACACATAAGCGATTTCCTTTAAAAAGAAAACCATCTTGAATAAGAAAATCGTCAACACTTGTTGTTGAAGAACTACACTTTTCCCAAAGATTCTGAAAATCTTTGTCTTCATTATAAAGGTCTTTTAGAAAATCAAAAGCCAGACTCTCATGTTTGAGAGTGATAAGAAGATGAGGTCTCCTACTCAAAGCATCAGCTACCTAATTTAGTTTTCCACTTTTATGTCTTATAGAGAATGTATACTGATTGATAGTTGATAACCATCTATCATGCATCCTATTAAACTTTGCTGAAGTCTTCAAAAATTTAAGAGCTTGATTATCAATATTTGCGAAGAACTCACTATGAATAAGATAAGGATGTCATTGTTTTAATGCTTGAATGATTTAAGATTTTTTCGTGGTTGTAATAATGAGGTTCAAACTCTCGGACTTGTGAAGATTAAATTTAAATATTTAATAAAATTATATACAAAATTATTAACAATGGGTGCGAGAGGTAACAAAGACACTAGATTCCACTATTATGCAAAATTGAATGATAAATATTTCAAAACTCTATTCAATTCTTAAGTCCTTTTTTATCTTTTATTCACTATCAATCATACAGATTCTCAAACATTATTTGCAAACCTTAAGCATAGATTATCAAGAGATTAAACCAAGCATAACCTATCAAACTGAATAACAAATAATTAAGACAATCATTCAAACAATTTAAAACTCTGCAAAAGCAGCGATTAGGTGAATTATATAATTAAATGAAATAGTTACCCATTTATGTTGCATGAATAGCTTCCTCCATTGCCTTGGTTACGAGGGAATTAGCTCATCATAGTATAAATGCTCTCAAAATAATGTATTATGGCTCAAAAATGGTTTACAAATGATGAGAAGAAGAGAAAATGGTGTAAACTGTAATCTGCGACGCACAAAAAGCGTCACAGAATGAACGATAAATGACAAGTGCTGCTGCTGTTTAGACTGTGCTGCGACCCACGGTTTGCGTCTTAGACGCTGTTCATAAACGACTGTCCTTGCGAGTCCGTTCTTCGTGTTCTTGGTGTTCTTCATCAGCAGCAGCAGCAACAACAGAGTTTCATCAACTCTTGATTTCTGCTTCTCTGGCCCTCCTATCGACTCCCCAAACTCTCGACAACCTCTCTGTAGCACATTAGGAACATATTTATACGTAATTGAACCATTGAATCTCCTCCATTAACTCCAAATAATCTTCATTTACTCGGCCATTGAAGAAAAATATTTTGGAATATTTTCTTCCCTGAATTATCTTTATACGCGTCTGGAGCTGTAAATGGTGAGTAGATTTTCTTTGTTTATCTCAAACACACTTAAGAATATAGCCAAGCCCCATCCAAACACGAGCAGCACACTTCCAACTCATCAAAACCCCGTGAAATATTTTCCATGCACGCGTCTGCTCTGATTTCATCTGATGGATTTTCCAGCCAAATTTGATCGCATCCAACACCCATATCCTTCCTGTCTAGCCCAGCAGAAGATACCCAATGAGTTTCAGCCATTGAATCGGCCTGAAACTCCTTCAAAAATCGATTGGCAAATATGCCAGTAAATAACCAAATTTTCCCGCCAATTTTGGAATTTAAATTTGGGAAGAAAACTGGCCTCCCCCTAATCCAGTTCTGGTGTCCCTTTAGCAATTGGGGCTGAAATAGTAATTTTTGGGTGGAAATAGTAATTTTTCTTGGTTCCTCCGGGACATTTCTGTGACGTTTCCAGTGCATTTCTGGGGTTCCTTTAATACTTTATCTTGGGGGTGTAAAACACCACTTTTTGAACCCATTTCGCCGCAAGGGCTTATTTCTCTAAAATTTCCTACAAGAACACAAAATAACACAATAAGTACTTAATCAAGTCTAACTATACAGAATATTGAGAACACAATAGACACATAAATGCGTCTATCGTTGAACAAGTGCTATCAATTCCAGTTCATAAGTAGACCATTTCTTCCTTGTATCAGAATTCTTCTCACTGTAATAAGCAACTGGATGATCTTCTTGAGAAAGTACAGCTCATATACCAACAATGGAAGCATCACAATGTATTTTAAATGGTTTGTCAAAATTTGGCATAGCAAGAATAGGAGCACTACACAATTTTTCCTTGAGTAAATTGAAACTTTTATATGCTTCTTCAGTCCACACAAATGTGTCACGCTTCAAACAATCCGTAAGACCAGCTGCAATAGTGATGAAATTCCTGACAAATCTCCTATAAAAAGAAGCTAAACCATGAAAGCTTCGCACTTCACGAATAGAAGTAGGAGTAGGCCAATCAACAATGGCTTTAACCTTTGAATCATCAAAAGAAATACCAGTACTTGAAACTACATAACCCAAAAATGTCACTTTATTTGTAAGGAAAGTGCACTTCTTTAAGTTCACATATAACACATTCTCTTGTAATGGAGAAAATACCTGAGATAAATGTTCAAGATGTTCTTCCTCATTGCGATTGTCGATCAAAATATCATCAAAGTATACGATGACAAATTTTCCCAGAAAAGGTTGTAATACTTGATTCATAACAGTTATGAATGACACGAACATCATACTGCCATGGTCTTCCCAAAAGTAGACTTGCAACATTCATATTAATCACGTCACAAAGAGCATAATCTTCATATCCAGGGAATGAAAATTTAACCAAACATTGATGAGTATATTTTGTGTAGAAGAACTGTTGATCCATCCTACAGAGTACGGATTTGGATGAAGAGTTACTGGTAATCCCAATTTCTCAACCAACTTTGCAGCTACATAATTTTCAGTACTCCCACTGTCAATGAGCATACTACAAAGTTTGTCGTCAATAATACACTGAGACTTGAAAATACTATGTCTTTGTGAAAGACATGGTTCTGTGATCAGTATTGGATGCACAACACCTAGAAAATATGCATCATAAGATTCATGAGCTTGCCAATAAGTCTGCTCTTCATCTTCAATGACGTCTTCTTCTTGTGTTTCCTCTTGAGTTGCATTAATATAAGCATGAAACTTACGGCATTCACTAGAGGTATGACCTGATTGATTTCATTTACTACACTTGTCCCCTCTAAACTTGGAATAAGGATTAGGAGGTTTTGCTAATGGAGGAAATTGTTGTTGATATTTACCAACTCTAGTATTTGAAGTAGTATCCCTTTGGTTTGTAATCTGAGGTGACTTTGCTAGTGGAATATCAAGCAAAGGTGAATTTTCAGCAGGGAGAGGTGTTTGGTTGTATGAAAAATTTGGTGCTGGTGTTTGTTGAATGGGTCGATTAAAACTTCTTTCAGGAGCATGTGAATAACCATCTTGATTACTCTGAGGAAAATTAGATGGTCTAGAAGTTCTGTAATAGTCTTGAACACGGTTTTGTCGTGGATATGTTGGGTTAGAATTATTAAGAACTCGTCTCTCAATTTTAATGGCTTGGTGGATAGCTTCAACCATTGTATAGACTGACTGAGTCATTCCTTGCTGTATAAGCCTATTCAAACCCTCAATAAAACACGCTACTAACTGTTCTTCAGATTCATTCAACTGATTACTAGCCACCAAACTATAAAATTCAGCTACATATTCTTCAACAAGTCTAGCACCTCATATTCTGCAGTTTTTTAGTTTGATAAACAACTGCTGCATAAAATCTTTAGGTAAAAACTTATCTCTTAATAAATCTTTCATTCTTTTCCAGGTACGTATAGGAGGCTTATGATACTTACTTCGATCGTCACAAAGTTTATCCCACCAGGCTGCAGCTCCTCCTTTTAGCTTATATGCCACTAGTTTTACTTTAGTTGAATCAGGTACTTCCATGAAGTTGAAGAATGATTCTACTTCATAAAATCAATCCAACAAATCTTCAATTTGTAATCCACCATGAAAGTTGGGTATATCAGCTTTCATCTTATATTATGGTAAATTTCCGTAGGAGTTCATACTAGATTTTAATCTTCTTTCATCTTCCCATTTTTTCTCTTGTTCTGCTTCAATCTTGTCCTCATCTTCATCACTGTGAATATTAACAGTTGCTGGTTTCTTATAAGGATGGTTAAGGAAGCTCTCAAATTGTTTTTTGAACGTAAGAAGTTGTGAAATTTCATCAGGAATAGAAGTATTCTGAAAAAAAGAACCTTGTTTAACTTTCTTTGTTTCATCTGTTTTCTTTTCTTCTTCGGCTTTCTTTTTATTAGTATTGTCATCAGTATCATCAGTTAAATCTGGAATACCTTCCTCCTTTAGACTTGTGTGTTTCAATAACTTTTTTATGAACTCGCCTTGAATCTGTAACCTTTTTTCGAAAGTTCCAAGCTTCTTTTCAAAACTATCTGTAAGGGTTTTGATGTTTGTTTCAATTGGTTCCAATTTTTTTGTGAAAAGGTTTTCAATATCAGCTAAGGTGATAGGTTTTTCTGCCATTGAAAAGAACAGAAAATAAAAAAGTAAGAAAATTTAGGTTTTGAGTTTGCGGAAGCGTTTATGGATCGGTTTCTAGATAAGAATCTAGAAACGTTGGTTGTGGTACCAACTAATGTAGAACTGATAGGAAGGAAGCAATTCGGAGATTGCAAGTGATACAAAAAGACGAAAGAGATACGAATTGGATGAAAATAAGATTGAGAATAAGCATAAGAGAGTTGATAAACTTGATAATAATATTGAATGATAATCTGAATTATGTGTTAACACAAAAGACACGGCATGTATATATAGGCTAGCAAAGAACGACAAATAAAAGGAATACTAACAATTCTAGGAAAGTAAAAGACTTGACAATCAAGAAATACTCAATTAAGAGTTTGATAGGAATTAGGGAACTAACAAAGAAGATGTACTACATCATTTCATCCGAAGTTCTTGCAAAGAAATTGAACTAACTCAACTCACGTATCGCAGATCTTGTCCTCAAATCAGTTTCTTAGCTAACCGTGCATAACAAATTATCAGGTGTGAAGAAGGTGTAACAAAAAAATGATCACCAGCTAAACTGTGTAATAATACGACGACTTTCTTAATAGCCGTCATGGAGTGTCAGTCTCCCGGAGACTTGGGAAAAGAACATCAAATAATGACATACTATAATTTCCTCTCGTCAGTCATCCCTCTTTTACATTTTTGGCTCAAATACAATCAATCGCATTCAAGTTCACGAAGTCAAAGTCTTTTCTAGCTCTAATACAATCACATTCATGTTTACCAAGTATTAAATGTGTATGACTTCCGGCACCTCAACAATTGCAACTGACAAATTCGTAAATATCTGAATTGACAAATCCTTTGGTCACTATATGGTGAAAACTACGTGGGTAATTTTTAGGTCCTACTTATCAATCTTCCTACTTACCAAAGGTTTTACTACTGGTTGTTAGGTGGCTGGAGTCTTGAGACGACTGACTTAATGTAAAATCTGAAAGAATAAGTACAAAGAACATAAGTCTTCTTTTGTGGACACTCATTAAAAATAAATAAAAAATCGATTTGGTATGTTACTAAACTAAAAATTTGTGGATTAGAGTTGCTATAAAGTGCCAAAGTACTTGAAACTTTTGACAAACTATAAGAAAAGGAGCAGCAATCAGTGACTTGAGATCATGTTGCTGAAGACCATGCTTCAAAAAGAAAGAAAAAGATAATCCTGGAGACCATATAATAATGATACACGACAATGACATGATTTCAATTAATATTACAAAAAAATCTACAGAAATTGTGGTTGGATATCTTTTCCTTCGCAAACACATTCCGAAATAGTTCCTGAACCAAAAGTCGGAAGCAAAAACATTTTGCTTTTTTTTACTCCCAAAAAATATTTTGAAATAGTGTACGCAAACTAATTTCTGACCTGAAGGTGAATAGCATTTTCAATTTGAGGTTAAACTAAGAATTCATGGATTTAAGTGGGTATAAAGTGATAAAGTACTTCAAACATTATATGATTTCAGTTATTAACAATAACAATCCCTCAAATTATTAGTTATTAACTGTTATTGAACAATAGAGGTGAAATTATAAAGGCAGTAAAAAGTATTAACCTATCACGTAATAGCCTAGTCATAATATACCTCAATCAAAGAGGGAGACTTAAAACCACACTACTAAATTAGAAACTGTAAATAGGGTTCTGAACCTCTTGATTCGAAGATGAGGGGTCCTTCCCAAATAAAAATAGCTATCACAATTCAAAAGAAAATGTGAACATAATAATCTTCAAGGGAATGACTTCGCCTTCGTAATGTGTTTGTTCTACAAGATGGTGGTCTCGGCAATCATTGCGGTGACCACATAGGGATCCATGTTGGATGCAGGCCTACGGTCCTCGAAATAACCTTTACCGGCCTGTTCAGTGTCACGCCCAACTCTAATGGATGCACCACGGTTCGCAACTCCCTGTTAATCAGACAAAACAGAATATTAAGTAAAGGATCGGTCAAATATGGGATCATTCTAACTTGATTTAAGTTGAATAGAAAGTTGGTTGAACTTTTCATGCGAGAAGTATGAATATAAAGCCCCTTCTGTGGAAGTTGCAAAGAACTCTAAAAAGAGGGAAAGAAAAAGTAAAGAATTGACATAAGTGGTAGACAAGCATGTAAGTACCCATTTGAAAGTGTTGATGTCGGCTGTTTCATGCTTTCCTGTGAGACGTCGTTCGTTTCCTTCTCCGTAAGCAGCAATGTGTTCCTTGTGTTTGTGACTAAGCTTTTCAATTGCCTTTAAGATAACTTCGTACCCTCCATCCTCTCTCATGGACTTAGTACTGGACAAAACAGACTTGCATAAGTTTAAATGTCTGTAAAAGGATAAAAGGCTTATGGGAGAAGAGGGAGCAGGACTATATTACTCGTTCAGTGGTAAATGTCTGTAAAATTAAATTACCTGTAGTTACAGTGAGCACCAGCCCCGTTCCAGTCACCCTATAACATTGAAAGTAGCCAACAATAGTTAAGATACTGGGATGCTGGCGACAATAAAGATAAAAGGCCATATTTAAACTACACAGGACTTCTGGTAGAAACAAAACAAAGAAAAAAGAAGAAAGTTGACCTTGATAGGCTTGGGGTCGAAGGAAACAACGACTCCAGCGATTTCAGTGATCCTCTGTACAGATGGAGAGGAAAAATTATAAGTCCAACTGAAGTAAAGAAACATAACAGTCTAACATGAGTAAAAACATAGATTAAACTTAATGTTTGCAATTGATGTACTACCTCAAGAATGTAACGAGCCACCCATATCTCATCACCAGCAGAGATACCAACAGCAGGTCCAACTTGGAATTCCCACTGTAACAAAAATAATCAGGCTTCAATTTTCCAAATTGTTCAAGAAAAACACATAAAACAGGTGAAAACCAACTAGCCGAATAGAAAAAACTGATAAAACTAAAACGAAATCCACCTGTCCGGGCATAACTTCTCCGTTGATTCCACTGATGTTAATTCCTGCATAGAGACAGGCTTTGTAATGGGCATCAACAATGTCACGTCCGAATGCCTTGTCCGCACCAGTACCGCAGTAGTAAGGTCCCTGGTAATCAATCAACAAAATTTCAGTTAAAAAGGCTGGAACAAAAAAAAGCAAAAGGCAAACTTCAAAAAGCAAAAAAGCAAAAGCATTCCCATAGTAAATTTGTCGGATGCAAATTGGACGCACAGTTAGCAGGAAATACAGCAGTAACTTAAAAGCATCATACTACAAGTTTCATAACAAATCGCATTCCCTATTAACCGAAATTCAAATAACAATCAACCGAGCTATGATAAGTACATGTTGAAGAAAACCCAAATAGAACCTTAACATCGTAACAATCTGATACTTTGATCACTATAAATTGATAGCTGACAAGGGATCAACCGACCAGAATTAGAAACACTTAGAACCCGATAACTTACTACACGCCAAAGCTTTGCAAAGATGATGTTATCCATCAGAAAATAAATGTATTGCTGATATTAGCATGATATTATCCACAGGTAAGATTAATATCATGATATTATCCACAAGTAAGATTAAAGCTGTTTTGGAAATATCGGATACCAAGTGCTGCCAAAACGAGAATAGCAGAAATACGGCACAAAAACCCTCAAAAATAGCATGAATTTATTACCTGTGGTCCAGGAAAGCCTCCCAAGGGCCATCCAAGAGGCCAGTTAACATCCTTCTGCAACAGAGTGTATTCTTGCTCAATTCCGTACCTGATAATTTAATAACACAAATCAGATCAATAATACTCACTAAAATAACCCCGTATTAAAAGATCTTTCAACGAGTCTCCAGAATTTTAATATCTCAAAAAAAGTTGAAAATGGAATTAGAATCAATACCATGGAACTTCTTTCTCAACAATAGGATTGCTGAAGATCTTTGCAGCAGCGCATCTCTTGTTAGTTGGGATCGGTTCTCCTTGTGGAGTGTAAGCATCACACATAACCTAAACATTTCATCACACCACAAAAGATATCAAATTTAAGCTGAAAATAACTTGAAATTTTCAAGTCAAAAGATTAAAATAATAATTTAAAAAAAAATTGCTCACAAGAATGTTGTTTCCCCTCCTGAATGGGTCTTTGAAGATAGCCTGAGGACTAAAAAAAAATTAAAAATTGTAATTAGAAAACAGAACAACATATATAAAAGATTTCAATTTTTGAATGTACAAGTAAAATAAAATAAAATCTTACTATAGGATGACTTCACTATCTTCTCCTGGAGCTTGTCCAGTGCTGGAACCATCGTAGTTCCATTTTGGTAGCTTTGAAGGATCACTGACCGGACCAGGTAATGTCTAATCAATCAAGCCAAAAACACACACAAAATTAGAACCAATCAAGAAATCAATCAATGGATCACAATTATTGAGAAACAGTGACAAATTGAGAGGTTACCCTTCCTTTGCTTCGAAGGTCCATACCAGATCCACCGATCCTGTTCGAACATCATCAAACCATTAAACACACAGATTTTTCAATGACAAAAGTAAAAAATTACTATGGATCCAATGAAAAAATAAACACACATCAAATTACCCATTAAAGAAAAAAACCAAGATTTTTAATCAAAGGGGTGGGTAGAGAAGAAACAAAAAAAATCAATTGCAACTCCAACAAGACATACCCTTAATAGGATTATTTAATATACCCCCATTAATCAAGAAAAAAAATGTAAGCTCATATATTTTACAATCATTAATTAAAAACCTGCAGAAAATATCAATGATGATTATGATGATTAGAAACTGACCATATGTATTCAGCGATGATCTTCTCAGTTTTGTCTGAGAGATCTAAGTTGATAAGATCTGTTAGCAGAGACATATTTTATCTAGCTCAAAGTTTTTCTCTGCTATCTAGCTCAAAGTTTTTCTCTGGGGTTTAGCTTGCAGAGACGTGATGATTAAAATATAAGATCAGGATCTATTTATAATAAATGGGTGCTCTAGTAAAAGTAGTTTGATTGGGAAGAAGTTTGGTAAAATCAAATATCTGTTTTAACTCGTTAATCATCTGTGGTGGAATGAATATTCAGATTCTGTTTAGTTTTCCTTGTTATAACGGAAAACGTATTTTGACTAATCCGAGTCAATTTCGGAGACACGATTAAGGATAACTCCACATAAGTAACTTTTTTACTTTTGGAAGTAGAAAAGCCAAAAGCTCGTTTTGAACTCGACTTTTAGAAGTAGAAAACTAACTTATTTTCGGAGCCAAATGTTTTTGCTTCTCTCAAGAGTAGACTTCTCCCATAAGTTGCTTCTCCTGGTTATTTGTGTCTAACGTTCTCTTTCCTCGTTATTAAACTCCATATTTCGACGGATCTCACGGAAGAAATAAAATCAAAAGAGACGTGGAAGAAGAACAAGTTAGTGTTTTTTCGTTTCTCTCATCATATGGTCACTTTATTATAGTTTTTTCATCGTATTTTTTTTTCCATTTTATCTCATCTCAATTTCTTCAAAATTCTTCAAATCTCAAACATTTTTCATCAATTTTTTTTCAGATTCTTCTAATAGAGCGACAACGTTACTCCAATTTGGCATCAAATCCTACTTTGATTTTCATTCAACTTAAAAAAAAAATCAAATTCTCAATTGTTTTGTTTATAAAATTCCTGACAGAACCAAAAGGCAGTGACTAAATACAACCTTCACTTATGTTAATTACAACCCTCTCCAAATATTGTTAACTTATTTTGATGTAGGTAATTAAAACTCACCTCCATCATCTTCTCGTTAATAACCTGGTCTCCCTCAAACTGGGTAATATCAAATGGATATGTTCTTCTACAATTACTCTAACACGTAATGCTTGATTAAAAATTAATGAAAGTCCTCGTGATTTCGGAGGATTGATGTATGAATTTTCTTCACTGCATACACACGCACCAAGTTGAAATCAATTTCCAAAAAATTAAAATCCCAATATTAAAAACCTAAAAATCCTTATTTATTAATTTCAGCAACATCATGCCTCGTTTTAATATGATTAAGTCCGTGCTGATGCAACAATAGGTGATGAATCACCATCAAAATTTGATTCATATTCTTTATTATTATCTCTGCATCTTTTGGAATTGAGAAGTTTTAGAAGTGAGAAGTTTCATATATGTTTGGAGAACAAATGGAGTTGGTGGAATTTTTCTTAAAAAAGACTTTACATTATGTACTTTTTTTCTCAGTGCCATTTCGATCATCTGATCTGTTTGATCATCCCACCGAAGTGTGGTTTACCAGTAGCAGAAAGAGAAAAGACTGTAATAAAACAAAAAATTAAGATAGAAAGAAGATGATGAAGGTAGGTTGTAGTTACTCTATACCGATAAGGTTTATAATATTTGGAGAGGATTGTAATTAACAGAAGTGAAGGTTGTATTTAGTCACTGCCAACCAAAAATATGGGTTATTTTAGAGAGATCTTGGATGAGTTTTATTGATTCATACCTGAAGGAATATAGAATATGAATGGTATATATTGGTTCATATAGAGTACACATCAAAGGAATCAAGATCCCATCTTCTTGTATCCGGTAAGTTGTCTAAAATGGGTGATGAAGAACCAATAACAAGAAACAAGGTGGCAAGTTGATTAACTTCATGATTCAACATAACTCTTTTGTATTCAGACTTCCACGCTCCATCTTCTGAAATGTGTGCATCAATACTATCATTTTTCATTCTATTTAGTTTGTACAGTAAAGGTAACTGCACGTCCAAACTAGAGTCACCAACCCACTTTTCGTGCCAGAAAGAAATTTGTAATCCGGAGTGAAGACATAAGTTGGAGTTAGAAGAGATCCATCTGTTCATTTCAGCAGTTGTCCTCCAACAAGAGACACCATGAGCCAAATTACTTTACCGGGTACCCAATCTGAGAATGAAACACCGTACTTTTCAACAATGATTTTGTACTACAGATGATTCTTTTGTAAATCAAATCTCTAACACCATTTTTCAAGTAAAACTGGACTCATTAGTCTTAGATTCAAGACACCCAAACCACCTTTCTCTATAGTAGAGCAAATAAAATCCCAGTTTATAAGGTGGAAAGTTTTGGAACCAATCTTATGCTCCCACAAAAAAATATCTCTTTTTCTTTTCTGAAACTTTGATACTTAAAAAGAGAGAAATAATATATGGAAAGGTAATTTAAGATACACTTTAATAAAGCCAACTTACCACCTTTAGATAAATTACCTTGCCTCCACATCGAGAGTTTGGCCTCGAATTAATTAGCGAACCAAGTGCATAATGTGTGCACTAGGTAATACAATACAAAAACTGTTAGAGCATTTTTGACATGATAACTGGGACGGAGCTAAGTGCAGCTTAGGTGTATTTTTTGTTAATTCATTAAAGATCTCTTGTTGTTTTTATTATTTGGAAGAAACATCTCTTAATCAACGCCTCTAAAATATATGTTTTGTAAATTAGCCCTTTTGGAAAAAGTTTCTGGCTCCGTACCTGCATGGCAACGTTATCAGTAGATACAGTTTCAATGGTTCCAAACGGACCGAGGGATTAAACCACGCAAAAACAAAACTTTAAAAAATTCTCACAAAATTTTTGGGTGGGTCCCGATGGACCCTGCCGGGGATAATAGGGGTGCTTTTCAAAAAATTTGTTAGAGGCGGTTTTGCCGTAGACTGTTTTGGCGGTCCAGATAGAATTTTTAATAAAGTTTTGCCATTAGCATTTTTGCACGTATATATTAACATGGTATCCAACTGTTAACTATGCAATGCAAACAAAAGAAGAAGTCAGTCTTGTTCGGAATTCAATCTTGGCACAAATAAGCATGCAATGGTATTGAGACCAAGAAACAAGTCACATACTGTACGGAACTCCCAGGGATAGATTCGGAAAAGATTTACCGCGGGTACGTGTCTTTTATTATTATTATTATATATTAACAAAGTCTTTGAGGCCCTGGTCCACTTTTGGCGAGTGCTGGTTGGTTGATTGGTTGGTGGAGGAGAAAAAGGACAATAAGAATAATTACGAGACATTGAAATTACAAAGGGTATCAGTGGGAGATAAGAAATCGAGGCCGTTCAATCTGATCTTGTAAGATTCTTATAAGATACTATTCATACCTTGCTTTGGACCCCACTGGTCCAGAGTTGTTGAGGAGTAAGGACTCCTGTGTCGTGAGGAATTGAGATCGACTATCCGATGTGCTGAGAAGTCTAATGCGATCGGCTATCCGATGTGCCGAACTGATTCGAGAAGCAACTGGAGGAACTTCTACACTGTAGAGCTTACATTATATGCCTGCTTCCATGCCAATGCTGCTAATGCGGTACCGGATTTTACGGGAGGGTACCAAAATGCATATAGAACAAAATAAAAACTTCTCTGTTTTGTATGCATTTGATACCCTCCCGTGAGATCCGGTACTCCTTATTAGCGATGTTTCTTGCATGCATATCTTTGCATAGGTGTTTTGATTTCTTCGAGGCAAAATCGACCGAAAGCAGCACACAGGAATTGAAATCCTAAATAATACAGAAGACACTCCAAAATAAATCATATTCGTTTTAAAAGTTTTTAGTTTCATAAGATGTTTTTAAAGCCTACTTACAACTAAGCTAAAAAAATATAAAAAGCTCTACCAACATTTGCACGCAGGCATACAAATGTTAGTAGAGCGCCCAAATTTATCTTCATTGAGCAAAATTAAAAAAAAAAAAAAAAAAAATTTTTTGCTTTGTTTGATGGTGAACTCAGTGTTACCACTTGCCAACAAAAATAAACACTGCTAGTTTAGCTTAGTAACATTTCCTTGTCATTGATCTACCAAAACCACAAGCTACATTTTCCTATATGGAGTTATATGGACTTAGAAACACGGTTAAGACCGAGTGATGTATTATAACACACAAAATACAAAGTGTTCTTATCAAGAGGTACGGTGCTCACCTCATAAAATAGATAAAAATATGTACTGAATCTTTATTTTTCCAAAAAAGAAAAAGTTTTAAAATATTAATATTGCTACGGCAACGCAATATACTGTTTTGACAAACGTACACTAATTAGGTGCATTGATAATGATATTTCGAAGAATCTAAAATGCAATATCCAACTACTATTTTTAAGACACCAATTATATGGTTTTAAAATAAGATTACAAACACTAACTATTTTTAAGACACTAATTAGGTGATTAAAAACTTCCACGGAACCCTTGTGATCTTCAATAAATCCTTTCCAGCGTTCCTCCTCTCTCTTTCCTCTCTTCCCTGAACGAAAAACCCTTCTTCCCTTGCCGCCTCCTGCTCAGATCGGCTCCTTTGGAGCAGATCTGAGCAGCCATGTCTCTCGTTTGATAGGCCTGATTTTCTTTTAATTAGTGATGTAATTTTTATTCCTTTTGTATTTGTTTTCGTTTATGCTTTTAGGGTTTGTTCTATGTGATTTTGGTTTTGCTTGTTAGGATCTCTTGTTGTCTGTGTAAGCTTGGTTTGTGATCTGTTTAAGAGAAGAAATCAAGGCGTACCATCAACTTCAGCTTTCATCTACCTTCAAATCTCGGCATCAGTAACTTCCTCGGCTTTTAGGTTTAACTTTATGTTTATTTGGCCTGCTCTGTTACTTTCTCTTGTGGATCCTGTGTTCATCTATGTAATGGGGTTCTTAAGTTTGGGTCACGATCTGTTCGACAGCGGCTTCGAGTTTGGTTTTGATTTTCTTCGGCAGGTACAGGAATTCCGACGATTTATTCGGCGAGTTCATTGTTTTCCAGTTGATAGAGTTTCATTGCAACCTTCTTCTAGCTGCAGTCTTCAGAGTATTAAAAAAAATGTTCTTCAAGGGTTGTGGATTATGTTTCACCTGTTCAAACCCGCCCGGATACAAGCGGGTGTTACTGTTATGGTTACTGATTCTTTGGGATTCTGTTGTGTGTGATTCTGTCAACTGAGATTCGGTTACTAGAGATTCGATCCTTGGTCCGATGTGAGAGTGATTTGCAGTCAGGGCTATGTAATCTTCGTTTTCATATTTTGTAACTTCCAGGTTTAATCCCTGGTTTACTTATTAAAAAAACAAAAAAAAAGGTCTAAACAGAACGTATGTGCATCAAACTCTCTAGGTAGACTCGCCACATACCTCCCATTGCATGAGCAATCACTCTTCAAAGAAAAAAATATGCTAAAACAAGTGCCGTTGCGTGTTGTTTAATACTATTCTTTTGTTGGATCTTGCGCAGTGCTGCCAGTGCAAATTTTAAGTGGTTTCCAACACAATTCTTCTGATTCCACAGTATCAGACAAGGCTGCACTGGAGATTGAAATTTTACCGTAACCATGTTTAGGCCAACTTAGTGTGTCGGCCTTATAGAAGATTTAAGTAAATGACAACACAAATTCTATGGAGTTGAAAAATAAACTAGATCAAACATCTCTTCTAAATGTCGTCAATAGGCACATCTATAGACATTTCTATTAATTTGGTGAATAATTTCCAAAGCAATTATCCATTAGTTTATTATAAAATCGAGGGTTCATCCATTTTAGTAGAACAAAAATCAGTTAACTTGTTCTATGGACCATCATCTTTTAGTGATCTCTCTGATTCTAACATGACCAAGGGGTCTGTCTCCTTAGAGCATCCACAGTGGGCGAGTATAACCAAAAATTTGGGATGAGATCGTAACGCAGTGGGACAGAGTAAAGATTAAATCCCAGCCAAAGATCAAATTTCGGACCATATTTGGTCGCGACCAAATCCCAAATCCTAATATAATCGGGCGTAAATTTAAAGTACGCTTGTTGCTGGGCGTATACCAAAGTTACGCTTATCATCAGGCGTGACTTTTAACCATCCGCCCGTTCACTTACTCAATGGGGCGTACACCCAACCATCCGCCCCATTCAAAATGAAATCTCATCAGGCGTACACCCAACCATCCGCCCGTTCACTTACTCAATGGGGCGTACACCAAACCATCCGCCCCATTCAAATTTCGGGCGTAAACCAATTTTACGCCCCATTCAAGCGTACACCAAATTTACGCCCGATTTCGTGCGGTGATTAATTTTACGCTCGACCAAATTTAATCTTCTACCCCTAACGTCACATTACATAGTAAACTCAAATTTGATCATTTTTTTTGGTCTTTGATCTTTGGTTATACTCGCACCACTGCAGTTGCTCTTAAGATTCAAAGACATCACTGTCTTCTTATCTGTGGTTGCAATTTCGAAAATCTCAAAGGCCAATTAGCTGATTAATCA
Organism: Papaver somniferum; assembly: GCF_003573695.1. Lineage (NCBI taxonomy): Eukaryota > Viridiplantae > Streptophyta > Magnoliopsida > Ranunculales > Papaveraceae > Papaver > Papaver somniferum. The sequence goes on from NC_039362.1 coordinate 120,954,988, forward strand.
ACATCCAAATGGACCAAATCTCTTCGAAAGGGTATTTTTTGTATTTTATTTCAATCTCGTTGATTTTTTATATTTTTGTTTGGTTCATATCTTCAGTTATCTATTTGAGTTAGTTTCGAGAAATATCTTAAAGAAAGTTAGAATAATTTTCTGTTCGCATTCGCATCAGATTCCTGTGTACATCACATGCACGGATTTGTTCCGCGATGCGGCGATTCTGTTCTCTCTTTTTGTTTTTTTTAACCAACTTGGCCTACACAATGCACTAGATCAGGAGCTCAACACATGCCCTAGCTCAACATTTAACATGACTTTCTTTTTCTTGGCAAAAGTAAAAAGGGAAAAAAATGTTTCAATCCAAAATCCCACTAAATAGAACAGTTTAGTCCATATCTAGTTGACTAGGTACCGTTTAATCCAAAAATTGTGTAAAGACGTTGTTGATCTCCACACGTGTTTCATAAAGCACACATGCACTGAATGGGGACGGTTTTGTAACTGACGCATTCAACCTGGAAATGACACGTCAACAATTTTAAATAATATAAAAAATAATTAAAAACAATTTATCTTTGAAACCGCTCGTCCAAAATCGACAAACTTTATATATTTGGAAAGCATTTTCCGAGAGCTACAAAAAGAGTACCCATATGACTATATAATTTTCATTTTTAAAATTTTTTAATTTACGTTTGTGTGTATAATTATGTACACCGTTGCAAAGATCCAAAATCCATGATAGACAGACTGCCACCCTAGTCCGCACAGACTGAGAAAAATATCAACCATGCCAAGCACCAGTTGGATAACATCCATAATAGCCGGACTGCATTGAGGACAAAACAATGAACATAAGAAAATCGCAGCTTGAAAAGAAAGTGATTATCCTTTCACCAACATTCACGTAAGAAAAGAAAGCAAAAAAACGATCAAAATAAAAACTTAGTTTATTGTCAGAGACACAATCCATGTGGGCATTACTGCACAAACTTAATACGGCTTCGAAATATCCCAGTACAGTGATTCATTGCACTTTACTGAAAAGGAGATTACTAACATGCACAACAGATCAATCATACTCACACCCAGACCTACTTTTTCATGAGAAGCATATTGGTGCATCAATGTATTCATCCATGTGAAACATTCCTAAAATCAATCCTTCATAGCCACAAACAAACCTACTTTTTCATTGAAAATACACTGGTGCACCAATGTGCACACCCGTGCAAAACATGTATAAAATCGGTCATTCATATTCACTCTCGGGCACACTTTTTCATGGGAATTATACAGGTGCAGCAATGTGTACATCCTGCAAAACATGTAGAAAAACGATCATTCATAACCACACACAAACCTAATTTTACATGGGAATGACAAAGGTGCACCAATACGTACACCGCTTCAAAACATGTATAAAGATGATCATTCACAACCACACACAAACCTATTTTTTCATGGTAATTACTTCCTACAGGCGCACCAATATGTACACCGTTGTAAAACAAGGGAAACCTACTTTTTCATAAAATTTACACAGGTGCGCCAATATGTACACCCCTGTAAAACATGCATAACACCAATTATTCATATTAACAATCAACAAGTGTACAACTATATACACACTAACTATGTACATGTGTATAATTATGTACACATGAAGAATCAATATGTTATTTCATTAAACGAAGGTTGTACTTATCAAATTCAACTAAGAAATCCTAAAGCACACAATCATATTATCAGTTAGGACCAATATTAAGGTAGGAATCATCAAGGGAACCAAAATATACAACTAGAACAAACACCTTGCAGCGTGTTGCATCATCTTGGGCTGCAGGCATAGCAACATTAGTTGGGAACTCATCTTTATCATCTTGTACAATTATATACACGCCTAAAAAATGATCCGGTCTTTCCATGTCCCCCTGAGTTAACACCACATATCATATTAAAGATGTAAACAGAAAATAACAATTAAATCTAAAATAAAAGATTCTTGTATAGTAAGAAGCATGTTTACAACTATGTACACATTAACAATTAACACGTGTACGATTATGTACACATTAATAATCAATATGTGTACAACTATGTACATATATTGTCTACACGTCTATCCAAAGCATATATACCCAAATGATCCTATCTTTCCATGTCTCTCCCAACTATCATTGGTCGCCAAAGAGAACTTACAACTAATGTTCATGCGGATATAATAATAATAATTTGAAGGGCTAAACAGTAAAAAGCTTCAGGACAAGTAACAAAGAGTTTTAAAAGGAGTTAATTTTAATGTGTACACACTGTTAGTTTACGAACATAACTGAAGAGTGGTCAAAACATAGAGATTTATTAACACAAACCTAAATGTAAAAAAAAAAAAGCCACCCAAGAGCTAGGTTTTACTCACATCAAAAGATAGAAGTTGGAGCCACAACAGAAATGCAAGCTTAAAGTGATAGTACATGGGACACCTGGAACAAATAAAAATTTACATAAGCCTGAGTTTCATGCCTCCAAATCATTTCTACTCTAGTTATTTACCCGAGCATAAGTCTCATACTGCACATAGTTTCCACTTCTCTTGGACTATTATGTACACATCAATAAGTGTACAATTATGTATACATTAAGAATCAACGTGTACAACTAAGCGCACATTAAGAATTGATAAAAACATTGGATCATAATTTAAAATTTTATAATACCAAAACAAATTCAACTAAATGTATCCAAAAGAAAAAAATATATAACAAACCCCTTGAATGTCATAACTAATATGAACGAAGAACCAAAAACAAATAAAACTAAGAACCAACTAAACTGGTGCACTAAAAAGTACACTGTGTAAAACTGGTGTAAAAATAAATACACCTCGTATAGTGAATACAAGTTGGGCGCCCAAACCTAACAGAAACAGATAGAATATGGCATGCACCAGCGTTGATAGACTTTTAGGCTTCTATTGATGGATAATCATCAATAATTAGATGTTGTTTGGCTTCTTATCTCAACAACATTTGTTGCAAAAAAAGGTTTCAAACTACTCCTAGCAACATAACTAATATGAACTAAGAACCAAAAACAAGTAAAACAATCATTCACTAGTACTGGCTAATGCAGTCGTTAAAATTGTAAAATGGTGCATCTTCTTGACCATCTTTTATATTGCAGTACAGTAAGGCCGTCAATTATACCAGCATCCTGAGTGAGATTTCATATCAAAATGTAAAATAGTCACACATTTTTATTAGAGAGGCTCGAAACCAGGGCGTTAAGCAAAGTTTTACAGTGATGAAATCATAAAACAATATCTCAAATACTGGATCATGGATCCTAGTAATTCACATAGTGTACAAACAATCAGATTTATATACATAAAATTCAAAAAACTTCAAATACATAACAAAATTACTTGTACAATTATATAAGAAAATCATTCCCTCTATGCATCCAAAGCATATAATACAGATCAACTAAGATTGTTGGTTAAAAGAGATATCGGTATCCAAATCTCAACTTGAGTCACTTTCTGACCATAAAGAACCAGCGCAATCATTTCTAATAAAACGAACCTAACGTAGTAATTATGCTTAGGTTATGCTATTCAGTCACTATCCATGTATCAGTTTATGAAATCCGGATTTAAATAATCAAATCTCTTGTATATCTTCCACTGTTTCAACTCAATCAACCCACCACAAATTTAATTGGCATCGAATCGCTCTGGATGCAACTTGTGTGTGATTAAATCATACCAAAATTCAGAATCTAGATCCAAATTACTTTTACAAATCAACAAAAATATACCTTCTCATCTTTCAAAATTTTTAGATGGAGAGTAAAATTAAAATGAAATCGAGATGTTTCAAATATTTTTTGCTCTTAAATTTGGGATCTCTGTAAACAGATCCAACCAAAAAAATGAAGAAAAAGTAAAAGAAAAATCAATCAAATAAATATAAAATGGAAAGATCAAACTCTAACATGTATTACTTAAAAACACTAATCGTAATCGTCTCTGTGCTCCGCCTCCATCTCTCTCTTCAGAAAAAAAATCTAAGATGTCAAAAATGAATGCCCGAACACAAAAAGGGTAATCAGGGTAGTAAGAAAAAGTTTATTTTCTGGATCGGCAGAAATTTGGAGTAACTCGTCCAAATTTTGGACCAAACTGTCTATCCGGGGAATTTTTGGACTAAGGAGTACTAGGCTTGGAAGGGGTGGACTAAAGCGTCCGAAACCCAGTAATTTTGGGACTAAACGTCAATTTCTACAAGTAAATATACGGTGAAACGGATTATCAAGAGTAAAAATATGGGACAACCAAAGTAGGGGGCTTGTTTTTGGTGACGCAATTTGTAACAGCTTTTCCAACAATATCTGTTACACAAATTTTATAAGCGTTATACTCGTGTAACACTTATTTTGTAACAATTGTGTAACATATTTTGTAACATTTCTGTAACAGTTAGATCTGATGGCTGAATTTTGTTGGCAATCAACGATCAAGATTAAAATTAAAAGTTTAGGTGACGGGTTTTTGACCATTTTCATGCCGCATTAGCCGTCAATTGGGTTGACTCCCTTCGGTCGTCCCGACCATAGTGACAGTATAGAAGGGACTTCCTTCGATCGTCCTGATTATACAGTTTCCGAACTCCGCAACAGACCGATATAGCTATTGCGATGGCAAGTGTCAATTCAGAAATCCATCTGTCAAAATTATTTTATTTTATATGATTTAATGTTGACGCTCCTGAGACCAGTGTCCGTGTGTGTTTGGCAAACGTGATAGTTGCCGCATTGAAATTAGGTTGTGATTTTGGATCCTTCACAACTTTGGACCCATTAGTATACTTCTAAGAACTCTCTGCACCATAAGAAAAAATATTGAATTCACTTTAGCTGGGGGTTGTTGTTCTCTTTACTTTTTTTTTGGTGTCAATTGATTTGTGACTTCTTTTTGATCCATGATGCAATCGATATATTATTTTTTTTAAAGAGGAAAGTGTTACTCCACAGTGATGTTTTTCTTTTGCTCAGTTCAATTTCTAAAGTTTTTGGCTTTTGGTTTAGAGTGAAAATTCGACAATGAAATTTACCATCAATACATCTTTTTCACGCTGGTTTTCCCCCATGCATGTTCTTGTTTTCTATTCCTACATCATTCACTCCACTAAATTATTGTTCTGCTTTTCCAACTGCCTCGTGGAATCACATTCCTGCTAGATAACGCATTTTTATCGGTCCCGTACAAGGTATCCTAAACTGCTTTACTAAGGACAACACTAGATAGATTTTGCGCCATTGGCAACGAACAAAAGCGCTTCTGCATAAGATCATACGACATATCCACTAAGTTATATTTATGTCTCATGTTCTCTATTAAAGTGGATAAGCCTCGTATTCAAACTCCTATAATAAGAATTTTGCTTTAGCCAGGGTTAGTGCAAGTGACGATGGTGAGATTTCAGATAAGTTGTTGTTGGTCGTGGAGTGTGACTCATTTTTCTTTTTGTATTAAAAGTTTGATTCATTTGCAAATTAATTCCTTGCTTAAGAAACAAACAATTACTTCTAGTAGAGTTTTTAATGGATTGAAAATTAAGAAAGTTACTGATTTCGGACATATGATGTTGTGTTACTAGTACTAGTAGACATGCAATATGTGATATTTTTGTCCTTTCCTCACATTTAGATGGGGCGAACGTAAAACACAAAATTGTTAAAAAGATTAAAATCAATAATTTTTGGGTGAAAAAGACATGTAAAATTTGATACTGTTTAAATGGACGAGAATGTAAAAATAGTCAGGAAGTAAACAGTTTCATCCTACCCATTTTCAAATACTTTTTTCTTATTTTTGATTTACATTAGGATGCATCCAATTTCATCATCGCTCTTTTTTAAGTTTAAGTCAGGATGAGTCCAGTTTCATTCTTGCTATCTTTTTTGCTGTCCGTTTTATCCATATTAATTTTTACTCGTCCATTAGAATCATTTTTTAAAAATATTTGGACAAATGATCCATTTTCCGAAAATAAAAACCAATTCTGATTTGGGACATGTAAGTAAAGAAACAAAGATTAAGAATACCAAAACGACCAACAATTTCCATGCGTAAAGAAATTAACTTTCTTGGTCTTTAAAGAAAATGGAACTTCTTAATTTTTGTGCTTTTTTCTTCATTTTTATCTTTTCTTTTGTGTAAAGCGCATTTGCCAATTTGGTGTTTGTTTGGTTCCTAATCACTTTATGTTTCTATTTTATTTGAACCTCTGAGAATAATTTTGGGACTGCAAAGTATTTTATTTAAAAACAAATTCATCTATGGAGATCGGTGAACCGTGAACACATAAAACTGGAAATGGAATGCCAAACATAGCAGAATAAGCACTATTACCGATCACACCTCTTGATACTTGAAGGCCCATTAAGGTCCCCATTAAAGCCATTGCAGTTATTGTTAGCACTTGGGGGTACCGACTTAGAGCAACAAATATTGGACGTGCATCTAGGACTTGGAAATGTGAATATTAGGTGGTTAATGATGTAACCATGGCGCGTCACCAGATGATGGCATCAATATCATGCCTGAACACTGATGAGGAAGTCTAAATGCGATAAGATGCCATTTTGCTTAAGGTGCTGATAGTAAACGAAAACAACTAACATGGGCCTGATAGTAGTTTGCAATCAGAAAATAACAAAGAATTTGTACCAACTACTACCAACGACTCGGGGAGTTTGTTTTTTGCATGGGAAGATGAAGTATAGTGGCAAATTTTGTCATTTGGACTTCCCTTCATGGAGTATATTGTCACATTGAATCTTAGAGCAAGTCTTATGGTGGAATCCAACCTATTCCAATTTTGGAAAAATCATGGAATGTCAAGTCTAATGTCTTCCAAGTTAGGGTTTTCCACAAAAAATCCAAGCAAGGTTCCACCGTTTCGTGGAATCCATCTGAACGCCAATAAGAATAGCGTTAAACGCTATTAAGAATAGCGTTTTTTTTTGTCCGTAGATTTAGGATGAGTTGTTGAAATCTAACGGCTGAGAAAAAAACGCTATTCTTAATAGCGTTTTTTTAGCGCTATTAAGAATAACGTTTTCACTATTCCACCACTACACTTGCACTTCCATCCACGGTTCCAAATGCTGAGGTGGCGTGGAAGATGGAAGATGGAACTCTTCCACCATAAGACTTGCTCGCTTTTGTATTTGTATGTCGCATTGGCTTGTGACAGTTCTAACCAAAGACTCGGGGTGTCCGCTTTTGATTGAACTTTTGATTTTCAAAATACTCAATTTCCTAAAGAATATGGGCCTCACATGGGCTCGAACTCTAATTAGAAGGAGTCCAAATGAAATTTAAAAAGACATGAATTTTCATGGTTTTATTGTCAAGCTTAAAGCTCCTTTGTCGGGTAAGATCAATCAAATCCGAAATAATTAGATCTAGATTCACAACTATCAGATTCGGATATTGAAGGATACCACCAAATGATAGTTGCCGATCTATACGACTACTTGATTAAATCTACCAAAGATAAATTAGATCTTAGTCGGATCCCAGCTAATCAAGGTGTGTGCGCCTAAAGTAATATCACAAGATGCAAAACCAATCTGAAAAATCTTCTTGTCTTCAAATCTCCAGTTGTCTTCAATTGTACCTGTACACAAAAACTTGATTCCACTTATGATCGATCACACACAGAACAGAGTCTGTTAACAATGGATGATCACAAGTTGTCTTCAGATCAAAAAACAGTTCTGAAGATCCCGTCGATACTTTGATCTAGTTTGAGTGACCTTATATCAAAAGAGAAGGATCTCAAGAATAACCAAACTAGGTACAATCAAAGTTTCAACAACCGTTAGTCAATCAAGTCAATAATCGAAAACTAAATAACAATGCTCCAATCTAGTCTCCCACCAGCGGTACTTTCTATAGAGCTTCTTGATCCCAAAGAAGTCTTTAAATGAGCTGACGGTAAGAGATTTCGCCTAGTTATGGTACTTTTCTCTTCGGTATAATATTACAAGTAATACAGTAGTCGGCTCCGCCGGAAACAATGAAGTTTGCCTGGCTAAGGATAGTTTGTAAGAAGAAAAAACTTCACTATTCATAGACAAAGGTTGTTTGACAACAAGGAAATTCCAAAACCGAAAGATTCTCAAGATATACAATAATAAAGTACCTAATTTTATTTTTTAATATTTCCAACTAATATCAAACCTGTAATTCCGAAATCTCTCTTTAGAAAATATCTATTATTAGATTATCACTTAACTACTACAGTTTTTCTAGAGATATCTTTTGATTGCTGGAAAACCAAAAACATATAATTCGAAAATCTTAACTATAAGATTCTCAATATTTCGATTTGGGATCACCTTGAGGATCATGGAATATCTTTGAACAATCAATGATAAGAATTATGTACATGTTCAAATTGTGTCGGCTTCTGGAACTTTCCTTCTAGCAAACGTTAATTTCAAATTCACACAAAACCGTAAAGTGATATGTGAATATTGAAAATCGGTTTTTCTCTTGGGATCGGTTCTATCATGCCTCCTAACATAGGTTAAGATCAGTTCTACCATGTCTCCAAATATAGGTAAGAATCGGTTCTACCATGACTCCCCATAAAAGATATGATCGGTTCTACCAAATCGCATAATATAGGTAGGGATCGGTTCTACCATGATTCCCAACAAAAGCTAGGATCGGTTCTACCAAGATTCACAGTATAGGTAGGGATCAGTTCTACCATGATTCCCAGCATAAGTTAGGATCGGTTCTATCAAGTATCCCAAGATAGGTTGGGATCGGTTCTACCTTGACTCTCAAAATAAGTTAAGATCGGTTATACCTGAATTCCCACCTTAGGTTTGAATTGGTCATCCAAAATATCTTCAAAAAAAACTGAACCAATACACATATTGATTTCTTTTTTATTACGAAGCAAGTTCATATATCTACTTCCTTTAAAACAATATAATGAAACATGGTTAAGTATGCATATGAACTTATAAGCATTATCGATATTCAATAACAATCAAGACCAAACAATAATCCATGATCCCAGAATGAATTTGTGAATAAAGTTTTTTTGGAAGAGTATATGAGAGTTGTGGAAAAAGCAAACAAAGTCATGTAAGACAGTTCATGACCTTCTGCCAAAATGGAACTGGACAGGTTTGCAAACCTCCAACAGTTTGCGAATACATGCCATATGGGTTTGCAAACCTTGCCAGTTCACAAATTCAGGTATTAGGGGTTTGCAAACCTACCCCCATTCACGAACTCAGACGTAAAGGTTATACAAATAGGGTATGCAAACCTCTACAGTTCGTGGAATTCATACTTACTGGGTAAAATATACAAGTATGTGTACCTTGCACAAAGCAGTTTTGTATCTCTCATAATTAAAATTGAAACATTTTCAATAACCATAGACAGTGTGCACTGTTGCTTGAGAAATTTCCAAATGATCAAAAAAGAAATAGTTTGTGAACCATAAATTATTCTAACTAAGGTTGCTAAGGATCTATGAACATCCATTGCTTGAGTTATATTTCGAGAGTTTAACAAGACAAGCTTGAACTCGAAATTTCTTCTTTGTAATATTAGATCAGCTACAATCATAAGACAACAACGTCTCATAAGAGGGAACGATAGATACGATGAGTAAATAGGATATGTCGATCTTCACATGCCTATATGTTGATGAAGATGTCGCAAATATCTTCATTTGTTCTCCAGTCTTCAATCTTCAAGGTTATTCAGTGATGTCTGATAATCAAGTACCATACTCTAATCCTAGTCCAAGACTTGACTTTGGTAGAGTAGAAATCAAGATATATTTCTATGCATCTAACATAGAAAACAAGCTTGAGATAGAAAAACTAGCGAGTTTGACCAAGTGATTCTCTAACAATCTCCCTGTTTGTGAATTTTATGATAAAACTATCAATATGTATGATGGGTTCAATAAAATAAACCTTTCAGCTCAATTTGTATAATGCTTGATTTCTTGAATCTTTAACATCTCCTTGAATTCTTCGTACTTCAAGTTCTTCAATGGTTCTGCATATGATCGTTTCATCACCTTTGTTGTTGATGGTCCGTAGGGAATAATAACTTATAAAAATACTCAATTAGAGTTTTACAAGAATGGCAAGTCAATCTACTCAATGGTTTTCATATCGCTGCGCAGTATTTTTACCTACTTCAAAGTCCAATTGTACCAAAACTTTGAAGCAATACTACGGTGATATGTTCTATCCCTTAGTCCTTACTTTTCTCTTTTACTTAATAGGTAGTAACCCACAACTTGCAATTCACTCCCCCTTACACAATTCTCTGAGAAGCCATATGTTATATTAGAAGACCATTAAATAATTCTTATCCTTTTTGTCAAAAAAATTGGCAAAGTTGAAAGAAAAGAGATCTCAATGAACTATACAAAAGAGTTACCGAGATTAAAGATAACATACAAACTTTTTAAGACGATTTCTCCAAGTCCACAACTTAGGATCTTCATTCGTGAGAGCTAAAGGTACATTGATCTATTATGATTTCAAAGTCGTATTCCCACAAAGATAGTAGCAATTAAGCACAAGTTCAAAACTGAACTCTCCCCAATTTGATGTTATTCTCAAAAGAACAACATGAGCGAGCTTTCACTAACAACAAGAGAGTGATTTCTTAAACAATAAAAAATTTGTATCCCAATTTTTTTCACTGTTCTCGCCAGTTACGAACAAAGAAGTTTAAAATAACGATATTAATGTTAGAGGCATCAAGAAACATCACCTTCATGAGAAAAATAACATCAACAATTTTTTTTTCTCTAGGACAGTTACGAACAAAGGGTATAATTTGAGCGACATGACTTACATAAGATTTATATCTTCCCTAGCCATGTAGAGACTTAAAGATTATATTTCTCGAACTTATTCCTTACCGATTATGGACTCGGAGAAGTAAGACGACAACTAAGACCATCTCAAGGAATCGCTGCATTATATTCACAAAGTTCAAGCATGGGAAGATCAATATTGCAATTCTCAAAACAGTTTAGTTACAAACAACAAGAGTTAACAGCTTAACCTTTGAGAATATATGAGATATATGTTTTCATTACTGGGAAAATGATATCAAAAAGATCTCACAAAATACGTACTATACTTAATAATTGAATAAAGATTAGTTATTGCAATCATCATCAAAATAATATTTAACTATGTAAATTTCAATAATTGTTAGATGATAATATTTGAAGTAGCTAACATAGAAACATAAATAGACTATTTCAAAAGCTAGTTTTTCCTCCTTAAAACAATAAAAGTAAATTCTTATAATGAGTTACCTATAAACATATAAGGAGTAAGTGAATGATCTAAGCTTCATCTTCACTTTCAGAGTCGGCCCATTCCATATCTTCCTTGATCTTGGGTAATTTTGTTGCAAGAAAGCCCGATTGTTATTGCATATATTTTACCATGTTGTCTACATTTTAAACACTCTTGAGAATGTTATAAAATAGACTCAAGGAGGTAAGATCACAAGAATTTCTAAATGAATGAAAATAAATTCCCTTCCAATTTTTGTTGGCGTTTCTCATCCGTCGAAATGTAGACTTGAGAACAGGAGTAGGAGAACCAAGAGAAGTACCAATTGGAGCAATAGATGCTCTACAAATCTCAATAATAAAACAAGGAAAACCCAAATTCTTATGATAAAATTTCATGGTAGCCATTTGGAGAATAATTAAACCACAAACATTGACACCTTGAGTCTAAGAAATAACCAATTTTTGCAAAGTTTCGACTACAATAAAAATTTGTCATAGTAGAAGGATAATATTCAATATTCCAAATTTTCCAAAAACTATCAAGGACATAGGTAGATTTTCGGTTGGAAACTTCCCATCCTTTCATATCTCATTTGGACCAGGAAGAGAGAAGTTACCCAAAGTGAAAACGTGGGGGGTACCAAGATACACCACCAAATTTTTCTTAGGCAATCTGTATGGACAAGCTCAGCACAACTCTGAGTGTAAAAACTCAATCGAGGAAAGTGCCTAGAGTTATATATATATATATATATCTCAGTCTCTTGTTTTTAGCTAGAGGACGGTACCAAAGACCAATGTCTAAGGATCAATCAAGTCTTTTCCAACTATCAAGGTTGGACCTAGCTACTGTGATTGATCAACGCACAACATGTGATATTTCAATTATAAAGATAAATAATATAATGCGGAAAAAGACATAACAAAAACACCAGAAGTTTTGTTAACGAGGAAACCGCAAATGCATAAAAACTCCGGGACCTAGTCCAAATGGAACACCAAACTCTATTAAAACGCTACAGACACTAACTTACTACTAATTAACTTCGGTCTGGAATGTAGTAGAACCCTAAAAGGAAATCCATCAATTAATGTACAGTCACGCTCCTTACACCTCTTGAATCTCGCAAGACTCTGCGCAATTGATTCCCTTAGATGATCTCACCCACAACTAAGAGTTGCTTCAATCTCAATTGAAGACTTTAAACCAAATTTTCCTTCCGCAGATTAAGCCTATAATTAATTTCTTGATTTACGATCTAAATGGATGATCAGATCAAACTATAGATCCAGGTGATGGAAATCAATATCAACTTAAACAAAAGTCTGGCTATCCTCAAAATCCGGAGATATGCAACCCGAAGTGCGACCTAGATTATTATTTACCTCACAAGAATAAAACTTGCGGAATCAATAAAGTATGATACGAAGAGACTTTGTTGATTACTATCTATCTTGATCGTTGGAGCAAGATCTACACACAATTAAGATCAGGATACTCAAATTATCAAGATAAAAGATAACTGGACCTGGATACACGAATCCTTATGAAGTCTTTATATTCGCTAAACCCTAAAAGGGTTTCTGGAGAGGACGATTCTAAATACAACTAGGACACACCAAAAAGTAGTGTCGAGATTCAAAGATCCAAGTTTCCAAGAGTTCCCCTTATATAGACTTCAAAGCCTAGGTTGCTTTAGGTTTAAGCTAACACAGCTTTGGAACCAAGCAAACCATATCCACCGTTAGATGAAAGCTTTGAATCTTAATCACATATACAAGATATACACTATGGTTAGGTAAACCATAACTGAACCGTGTATAAAGACTATGTTCAACATGGTTAGCCGAAACTATCCGATTTGAATTTAAATGCTTAACGCTCATTTTCATGTTCACCAAGACACTAATATTGAGTCACAATCATGTGATCAATTGAGTCTAGTGTTAATTAGAGAAAATATCAAATGAAAATTACTTCATAGAAATAATTTAGTCGCAATTGAATCATGATCGACATAGTTTGTAACTGTACAAGGTACAATTACTTGAATCGTTCGTGAATCGGCTGAGTCACAGTAAGAGTACCAGTTTGCAAACTCAAATGCAATTACCGAGTTTCAGAGTCTACAAAACTTTTCAGTTCATAAACTAGTTTGCACACTTATGAAATTATTAATGAAAAGACGAGGGTACCCAAATACACCACAATCTTTTTGTTTCAACCTATAAGTCCTCTACCGAATGTGATTGTCTATTGACATAGTCGAGACAATACGACCATTCGGTTCACACTTTGTGTGATTGTCTATGGATACGAGATCGAGACAATACAATAACAATATAACTTGTGTGGTTGACTATGGATACAAGATCGAGACAATACAACAAAAAAGTGTGTTACTTGATAATAGGTCGGTAATAACCAAACTCCATAGGATCACTATAAAGTATTACGGAGTTAACGTACTTGTGTATTTTACTTTATTATAATAAACAATTATAATGAGGAAATCAAAGTAAAAGACACAACAATATTTTGTCAACGAGGAAACCACAAATGCAGAAAAACCTCGGGACCTAGTCTAGTTTTGAATACTCTCAAAATTAAGCCGCTAAACAAAATATAATACCAACTTCGTATAGTTGAGACCAAGCAGACTACCCCTAGCTACTTAGTTCCCTCAATATCCCTGCGACTTCGACTTCTAGAGTCATGCACGTGAATAGAAAGTCCTTTGAATCGCATTCCAAACAGAAAAGGAAGAATCTTTTTGGTAACCACTCTAATCAATCTTGATAAAGATATAGATGAGTCGTTGACAAAGACTCTTCCGTTTAATCTAATAAACTCCTTTATCTGATTAGTTCAATCTAACTTTAACTACCAAAATAGTCAAGTATAGATTCACACTCAATCAATATAGATCTCAAAGAGAAATATAGAGAATGTCGATCTCACGCAACTAATCAATAAAATCTATCAAAAAAAATTAAATTGATTCTAGTTGGATCCCAGCCGATCAAGGTTTGTGCACTAAATCCACAAGGTACAAAAACTAATAAGAAATCTTCTTCGTCTTCAAATCTTCTTTTATCTTCAAAACCTGCACAACACCTCTTGAATCTCTTGTAATCAATCACGAACAGAACGGAGTCTATTAACAATGGATTATCACAAGATGTCTTTAGATCTAACAACAGTTCTAAAGATCCCGTCGATACTTTGATCTAGTCTGAGTGAATCTTATATTAGAAGAGAAGATTCTCAAGCATAAAAAAACTAGATGCAATCAAAGTTTCAACAACCGTTAGTCAATCAAATCAAATCGAAAACTAACAACACTTCCATTATCTAGTTTCCCACCATCGGTACTCGTAAAGCTTCTTGATTCCACCGAAGTCTTTAAACGATCGGTCGTAAGAGATTTCACCTAATTAGGATTCTTTTCTCTCCGAATAGACGGCTCCACCAGAAACAACAAGAAATGAAGTTTGCCTTGCTCTTAGGATAGTTTGCTAGAAATGCAAACTTAGGTATTTATATACCAAGGATGTTTGGACACCAAGGAATTTCCAAAATCGAAAATATTCTCAAGATATGCAATGAATGCTCAAATTTGGTTTTCCTAATTCCAATAAATGTTGGTCCAATATTTCTTGAAATCTCTCAATAGAAAATCTCCAATTAGTAAATGCACATTACTAATTTTTATTCTCTAGAGCTATGCATTAATTGCTGGTAATTAAAGCATATAAAATCAAAAACCTTAATTAAAAGATTCTTAATTTATTTCGGAACAGGATCACCTTGAGTACCAAGGACTATCTTTGAACAATAAATGATAAGAGTTATTGCTCGTGTTTAAAGTATGTTGACATCTTTTCACTGCAAATCCTTATTTCATATTTATATGGATTTGCTTTTTGGAATCGATTATACCACACTTCCAAACAAGTTTAGAATTGGCTTGTCAGTATTCCAAGACTACTATGTTATTTGACATACCAAATCACAATGGTTGGTTATGATCGGTCCTTCCAAGTCACATACATGGGTTCAATCAGTTATACAAATCACTAGGATCGGTTATACCTAAATATGGTACCTACTTGTGATCGGTCACACCAGTCACTAGGATCGGTTACACCAGTCACAAGGATCGATTCCATCTACACATTGTATCTACTTGTGATCGGTCACACCAGTCACTAGGATCGGTTACACCAATTACAAGGATCGGTCACACAACACTTATGATCAGTCACACCAATTACTAGGATCGATCACACCAATTACTAGGATCTGTCATACCATCTCATGGTGATTACTTAGGATCGGTTACACCAGTTACCAGGACCGGTCATACCAAATAATAAGTTATTGTGATTATTTATACTAAGATACATAACCTGAGTTAAGATTGTTTCTACCAACTCACACATATTGGTCATCCAAAGATATGCAATAGCCGGACCGATAAACCTATTTATTTCCCTTTCGAATCATGAAACAAGCTCATGAATGTACTTCCTTTAAACAAATGTAAAACGTTGTTTCCTAGGATGAAATCTTTACCATAACCCACACATAATCATAACACTATATACAAGATTATGTCGATGTCATATCTACGAAGTCAAAAGATAAGCGTTATACTTCCTAATCTATTTCCTTAATACCGTGATCATACTATTATGATCATGTCACATCACTAGAGTATTATATACAGTATATAAATCTTCGCAGTTATGTTTTCAATATAGCACGACTTGAAAGATATGTTAGGAATGAAACAGTTCAAGTCAATATTACTAACCTCAAGTGGAAGGATGATGTCGTTGTTGTAATTCGTTACTTATTCACATTCTTCAGGTCTTCAGAATAATACTTGTATGTCTCAACATTCCTACGAATCTACAAAACTTTTCAATTCACGTTCCGGTTTGCAAACTTTGACCCAACTCAAAGTTCCGGAGTCTACAGAACTTTTTAGTTCATGTTCCGGTTTGCAAACTTTAGACCTTTGCCGGTTCCGGAGTTCACAGAACACTCAGCTTGCATACCTGTTTGGGTACTAAACTGGTTCTAGAACATAGACCTGTTTTGGCCCGCATACCGGTTTGATTATTTCAACCTGGTTCCCTTACCACAGTTCCATAATTGTTTGTATACGAATATACATACCTATCCGGATCACGAAACAAACATATTTTCTCATGATTTACATGTTAGAGTATTGCTCGGTCTAACTCGCATGCATTGCTATCTCAAGCATGTTTATCAGTGTTAGTGATCAAAACTATAAGCCTTGATTTCTAGTCTACTATAGCCAAGGTATCGGACTAGGATAAAAAGTGTAGTTGAGCTCAAGAACTCCATGACAATCATCATACAAGAAGAAGGACACTCAAGGAACCGGTGGATCTTCATCGACTAAAAGGTATGTGGAGACTTGAACTTATCTATCACTCAAAAGTCTATTTATCTCCTATCTTGAGACAAAAGTCGTTTTGCTATATAGACTTAGATTATACACAGTTGCGATTTCGAGACGAGTTTATCTCGCCTATCTATTTCTCGAAATATGTGTTGGTAAGCTTTCGCTTTAGCCAAGTTCATCTTTACCTAGTGACGAAAGTCATGACAAATTTCAATCACTTTGAAAATTGCTTACTTTGACGAAAAATAGTTTGTGAATAACAACTATAGAATATCAACGTCCTCTAAGAATGTTTCAAATGATTGAAATGAGAGTTTAGATTATATAACCATTGGAGGATATAAGCATTCTTGTGGAAACACATATATGTATAAGTCCTTATTCCTTGAACCGAAGTTTGCAAACTTTGTTGATTAAGTGAACCGGAATAGTGGCGTGAGCCAAGTCCGCGAACTGGCGGAAGTTCTCGACCCGAGAAATTCTGCTGGAGTTTGTGAACTCCGTCCAGGAACTTAAGTCCGCGAACTTGATTATGTTATATCTAGAAACGATGTTTGTGAACTTATTCTTATATAAACTAAGGAATGCAAATTCCAAACCGTGGCTATATAGTTCATGAACGGATTCGAGTGAATCAAATCGTTTTTGCTTCGATTGTGTCTTGTGTAGTTACATAAGATTTCCTTGCAATTGAACAACTCTCTAACTAGTTCATTTGAGTCACTTGAACTAGTTATGGTGAAGAAGAATATGGTTGATATGAAAGTGATCATATGGCTAACCCTTTGGTTGACTATTGTTGAACCAACAAATGTAAAAGTTTGGGTATGGTTACACAAGCCTAGAAACGTGCATTTCATTTGTGTGTAACAAGCTAGTTTTCGATCTAACAGTTGAAAGATATTAGCTTGAATCTAATCAGGTTTTCATCTAACGGTGAATATTGAATGCTTTGTTACCAAGCTAACATTGATTGCAAACCCTGATTTGAAAGACTATATAAGGGAGAACTCTAGCAACTGGGAAACCTAATCCCCACACCCTTTGTGTGATACTAGTGGTGCTAAGCTAGAGTCGATTCTCCTTTAACCTTTGGTTTCTTCTTCTAAACCAGGTTAACGACTGAAAGACTTCATCGGGATTGTGAAGCCAGACCGATACTACTTTCTTGTAGTTGTGTGATCTGATCTTGTTGTTTCTATCGTACGAGTACAATTGTAATAATTGGCTTGAGATTGATATCTCCCATAGGCAAGATATAAAAGAAATCACAAACACTTCGTCTCATCGTTTGTGATTCCGGAATATCTTTTTTCGCTGCGTCGATTAACAATATTGTGAGGTGATTGATAATACTAGGTTGTTCTTCGGGAATATAAGTCTGGTTTATCAATTGGTTCCTGTTCACCTTGATTTATCAAAAGACTGAACAAAACTCGTAGGTATATTCTTGGGAGACGGATTTATCTATTATCGTAGACTTTTATGTGTGATACAGATTTGCTTATTAAAGTCTTCGACTTTGGGTCGTAGCAACTCTTAGTTGTGGGTGAGATCAGCTAAGGGAATCAAGTACGTAGCATCCTGCTGGGATCAGAGACGTAGGAGCATAACTGTACCTTGGATCAGTGTGAGATTGATTGTGTAAAAGCGGGGGTCTAACAACACCACCCAATATTTCCCTTAGCAATCTGTATGGACTAACTCTGAAATACTTTGCTAGAGAATCAACTAGACAGTCAGACTCAATCTAGATAAAAGTATCTCAAGGAGTTAATATCTCTCTCTTGATTTGATTTTTACTCAAGCTAAAAACAATAGCGAGTCTTTATCAAATACAAGGAATACTTGGATGGTACCAAAGACCAATGTCCAAGGATCAATCAATATCAATCAACAACCAAAGGTTGGATTTCCAATTGATGATCACGAACGCACAACCTGTATTATTTCAATTATATGAAATATAATGCGGAAAAGAAATAACACAGACACCAAAAAATTTGTTAACGAGGAAACCGCAAATGCAGGAAAAACCCCCGGACCTAGTCCAGATTGAGTACACACTGTATTAAGCCGCTACACACACTAGCCTACTGCAAACTAACTTCGGACTGGACTATAGTTGAACCCCAATCAGTCTCCCATCGATCCAAGGTACAGTTGTACTCCTACGCCTCTGATCCCAGCAGGATACTGTGCACTTGATTCCCTTGGCTGATCTCACCCACAACCAAGAGTTGTTGTAACCCAAAATCACAGACTTGATAATAAACAGATCTGTCTCACACAGAAAAGTCTATCAAAGGATAAATCTGTCTCCCACAGATAAACCCTAGGTTTTGTTCCGTCTTTTGATATGAAATCAAGGTGAACAGGAACCAATTGATAATCCGGTCTTATATTCCCGAAGAACAACCTAGATTAATCAATCACCTCTCTACAATCCTTCCTGACTACACAAGCGGATTGTCGAGGAATCACAAACAGTGAGACGAAGATGTTTGTGACTTCTTTATCTTGCCTATCGGAGAACTCTCACGATCTCAAGTCAATCAATCGATTGTACTCGTACGATAGAAGATGCAAGATCAGATCACACAACTACGATAAAGTAGTATCGGTCTGGATTCATAATCCCAATGAAGTCTTTAAGTCGTTAACCTGATTTTAGAGAAGAAAATCAAAGGTTAGTGGAGATCGACTCTAGCGGGCGCACTAGTAGCACACAGACGTGTGGGGATTAGTTTTGCACAATGCTAGATGTCTCCTTTATATAGCCTTCAAATCAGGGTTTTGCCTTAGTTACAAAGAAATCCTTATTCACCGTTAGATGGAAACCTGATTTAGATTCAAGCTAATATTTCTCAACCATTAGATCGAAATCTTAGCTTGTCACACACACTTGGGTAGACATTTACTGGATTCATGAAAACCATTCCCAAACGTGTACGTATATGTTGGTTCAACATAGTAACCCAAAAGGTTAACCATATGAGCATTTCATATTAACCTTGTTCTTCTTCACCATAACTAGTTCAATTGACTCAACTGAACTAGTTAAATAGTTGTTCAATTAATATGAGATCTTATGTAACTACACAAGACACAATTGAAACAAAGATGATTCGATTCGATTGAATCGGCTCATGAACATTATAGCCACGGTTTGCATAAAGCATTCCTTAGTAATTTAATGTTTCATGTTCAGAGCACATCTTTAGATCATAACCTATTAAGTTCACAAACAAGTTCGCGGACTTAAGTTAATCGGTTGAGTTTTCCAAACTCAGCGGAAATTCTCGAAAGAGAACTTCCGCCAGTTCGCGAACTGAGTTCGCGGACTTAGCACACAAACGAGTTTTGGAAAATCCAGCAGAAATTCTCGGTCGAGAACTTCCGACAGTTCGCGGACTGAGTCTGTGGACTGGGTTCGCGGACTTGGCAAGCCAATTCCACAATCCTCCCGATTTCTCTTGATCATCAAAGTTCGAAAACTTCGGCTCAAGGAATACATGGTTGTGTAATCTAAACTCTCATTTTAATCATTGAGACATTCTCAGAGGACGCTATGTAGCCGTTATTTACAGAGCGATTCACGTCAGAGCAATTCTCAAAGTGATTGAAACTTTTCATGACTTTCGTCACTAGGTGAAGATAAACTTGATCAAAGCGAAACGCTTTACCAACACACGATTTCGAGATAAAAGATAAGCAATGAATGCTCAGCTTGAAATGTCAAATGTGTATGATCTAGTCTATATAGCATACGACTTTTGTCTCACAAGAAGTAGGAGATAGAAGAGATAGACTTTTGAGCGATAGATAAGTTCAAGTCTCCACATACTTTTTTGTTGATGAAGTTCCACGGTTCCTTGTATAGATCTTCGTCGTTGTATGATGAATCGCCATGAAGTCCTTGAGCTCAACTACACTTTTCTATCCTAGTCCGAGACTTAGCTATGTAGGCTAGAAATCAAGACTTATAGTTTTGATCACTAACATTGACAAACATGCTTGAGATAGCAACGCATGCGAGGTTGACCGAGCTATTCTCTAACAATCTCCCCCTTTGTCAATTTTAGTGACAAAACTATTAATACATATGGAATATAAAAAATATAAACTTTAGTGGATCCTATTCCATAGTATGATCTTCAACGTTCCTTGAAATATTCGTCCTTCCAAGTACTCCAATGATCCCAAAGGTTGTAAGTTTAGCACCATCGTTGTTGAAGATCCGTAGCTATAACAATGAGAGAAATCGAGATTCTCGAACATTATTATACAGTGTCATAGTATTATTATATAACATCAAAGTCCAATTGTATCACGACTTTGATAATAATACTACGGTGATATGTATCACTTCCCCTTAGTCAATACTCCATCTCGATCATGGAAACCACTCCCCCTTACAGAATGATCCGAAAACCATATGTATTTGTAGTGTGAACTACAATATTTCTCCCCCTTTTTGTCAATAAAATTGGCAAAGGTACAAGAATGGGATCATAATGAAATTTCCACAAGAAACATTTCATGACCAAAAGAAAAATACATACCAACTTAATTTAGATGCAATCTAATAGCCGAAGCTAACAACATTCATCAAGGAGTTTTAAGATACAAGATAACCCCTATAAAATTCCACAGCCGCACTCCCCGCAAGATATTACCATTAAGCACAAGTTCAAAAGAACTCTCCCCCATTTGATGTCATTCCCGAAAGAACAACAAGAGCGACCTTAATTTCGAAAGAAAAGAAGGATTTTTTAATTGGACACCAAAAACCATGGAAATGATTTTCTATCCAAAACTCAACCAAATTAATCACAAGTAAACCCATGATTAATTTAATCGAAATACGCAACTAAATCAAACCACAAAAGTGATCAATTTAATTGATTGTGCTCAACATAAGAAAACTCACGGAGCTACGACTAAGATAACCACACGGAGATGACTACCTTAATCGTTCAAATACTCAACATAATGAAAACCTTACAGAATATATGACTACATCAACCAATATACCATGATTAGTATAGACGTTCATATACTCAACACAAGAACTTGTGGAATATATGAAAAACTCAACCAGATTAATTACAAGAGAACCTATAATTAATCTAATTGGAATAAACAACCAAACCAATCACCGGAGCAATCAATTTAATTGTCAAAAGATTTTGCTCGACAAAAGAAGACTTTCGGAGCAAATAACTAAATAACCAATCAAGATGATTAATTTAGTTCAAGAATGCTCAACATATAGCATCTCATGGAACAACCAACAAGGCCAATATTAATCGACATAGTTGTAAGGTGCTCAACATAAGATACACAATGGATCCTTCACGGTTAAACATAACAAAATGGATCAATGAAGATCAATATCGTGGATAATATACAAGGATCTATTCTATTTTCCATCACTATTTGCATAACGACATAATAGACTTTATCCTTGTCACACAAAAGATTTTACCCTATTTTCCATCAAATAAATGACTGCATAGGTATAACTTTTGTATTTGTCAAAAGTCCATTCGTCCTTTCATCAATGTGAATACCAATTTATGAACGACTTTTACTTTTGACAAAATATGGGACCTTCAAGTTCACGGATGCAAATAATACATATCTCATAAACAATTGCAATATCACAAAATCATAAAGATTAATATTGTAATAACAATCTTTGCCCTTAGAAGGTAGAATCAATTTTTTTTCGCACGGATTTATACCAAGAGTAGTTACCAAAAGCATATAAAAAGATTTCCTTAACAAAGAAGAACATACAAAGTCATTGACGACTATGCACCATAGTTCACATGAGATGATTGTGAACACTCAAGTATATATATAACAATGTGAACTACTACCCATTCTCGAACTTACTTATTTTTGATTCGCCAACATCACTCTTGTAACAGCCACAAAATAACTTAGAATAGGATTTCTCCAAGAATCCCAGTGCGCAAGTCCAAGAGAATAGAACAAGTGCAACGAAACGGAGCAAACACTAAAAAACAAGAGACAGGACAAAGACCAATATTAACTCATCCAAATTCAACAATTCTCATCTCCATTTTGAAGGGAATTCAATAAGGAAGATAATGCAAAAAGAATGAGGTAAATCCGAGTTCGGACGAAGAAGTTACGGCCAAAACAAGTTTACCGAATATCGACGTCAAGTATGCATACGGGTTTGCGAACTTAAACCCCTGGATTTTGATTTTGAATGCTGTTATGCATACATGGTATGTGTACTATGTAGTCCAAACATCCCGAACTATTATTTTCAAACCTAAACATTTAAGAACCTTAAACACATATCAAGTTAGGTAGAAATGAACGATAAGCAAGATTATTATAAGTATTCTAAGCAAATAAAAGTACAAATCTTGCTCAAGTTTATAGACATACATTTTTAGATGAATCCAATCTAATTCTACCGCCTTACCGAACATAATCTGTGTGCCCCAATTCTTGTGTTTCCCTCACCGTATACAAAGCATGGCATTCCTTGGTGAGGATGCACTTCCAACACAATCAAGTTGCGTTGGGGTGAACAAAGTCTTGCTCACCACAAGTGACTTTTGGATTATCATGAACGAGATCGCTTATAGAACCTTTCACATCTAAATCCATCTTCCCAAAGAACCCTTTAAGTTTCAACATCATGGATACTGCTTTCTCCATAGTCATGGAACTTTCTGGGAGATCATTTTTTTTCACACTCAAAACATCATTGACTTTATTTGGTATCCACTTTTGAGTGCGTTTAGGAACGACCGAAACCTTCTTCCCATTACTCCCTTCAAGATTTTCCGGAAGAGAAATGGATTGACTATTCTTTTGCAAGTTAGTCTTTCTCCAATTGGGAGCATCAGATCTTGTCTTCGTCTTTACGAAGTTATCCTTTTGATAACCATTACGGTTGTGAAAAGGCTTCGTATGATGTTTATAGGCAAAACTAGGATTATCACAACACTGATTCATTTGCCTAAAGGTTGGACGTTACAACCCGTAGTGTCAAGAGTGTTAGCCTTAACATATGATCCCGGTTTAATAACTTCTTTTGACACCCAAACAAGAATATCATGAAGTTTTTCATTCCTTATACGAAAATGACATCTCCTTTCCAGGTGACATTTGTTTCCACAATAATGACAAATATAAGGAACGTTCTTACCCGAATTCATGTGTGCTGATTTTGGAGGTTGATATACTTTTATCTTTTGAACCTTAACTGCCGGTGAAGGTATTTCACTTTTTCCATAAGTGGAAACCTTTTGTTGAGAAGAATCACTAGCCTTGACAAATTTTACCTCTTTGCTAGCACTTGGAGCATCTATTCCCTTATAGCCCAATCCTCGTGTATCACGATGATTTTTACTTGCTCCTAGCATAGTGGTTAATTTGCTTGAACTAGTATTGAACTTTTTCAAGTCATCTTCCAACATATTGATTTTATCAAGAGCAGCAGCTAAATCAGCCTCAAGGCGTTTTTCTCGAGCGAGATAAGCGCTTTCTCTGTCATCAAAACTTGTTTGCTTAGAGTTAAACCTTGCTTCAGATTCGGCAAGTTTCTCTTCCAACAAAAATTACTTTTGATAAAGATTATCACATTCAAGTGACTTCATAAGTAGGTTTTCCTCAGAATCCTTGAGGATCAATTCGCAAGAACGATTCGAAAAATAAACACCTGCGTAACATCTTCTCAATTTCTTATTTTCTCGACAGAGAGGAGTCAAAAGAGGTGAGACATGAGAAGTTGTAAACTTCTTCATCTTACACGAATCCAAAAACTTAACATACTCTAAGACTTCCTCATCAACATCTCTATCAATATCTGAATCACCTTCATCAGAAAGTTCATCCAACTGTTCTTCTAGGAGAGTTTCCCAATCAACAGTTTTTACATCAAGAGAATGTTTAGATATTGACTTAGATGTGACAGTTCTATCAGGTGAATACAAGCTTTTGGAATCATCTGGTAATTTTTGAACTGGTACGTTATTAGAGATAGACTCGTCCATAATCAGATCGCTGCAAACACATACTTGTAAGGTCTTTAATGTGTTTGCCTTCTCTGATACCAATTGAAAAAGCGGGGGTCTAACAACACCACCCAATATTTCGCTTAGCAATCTGTATGGACTAACTCCGAAATACTTTGCTAGAGAATAACCTAGACAGTCAGACTCAATCCAGATAAAAGTATCTCAAGGAGTTAATATCTCTCTCTTGATTTGATTTTTACCCAAGCTAAAAACAATAGCGAGTCTTTATCAAATACAAGGAATACTTGGACGGTACCAAAGAGCAATGTCCAAGGATCAATCAATACCAATCAACAACCAAAGGTTGGATTTTCAATTGATGATCACGAACGCACAACATGTATTATTTCAATTATATAAAATATAATGCAGAAAAGAAATAACGCAGACACCAAAATTTTTGTTAACGAGGAAACCGCAAATGCAGAAAAACCCTCGGACCTAGTCCATATTGAGTACACACTGTATTAAGCCGCTACAGACACTAGCCTACTGCAAACTAACTTCGGACTGGACTATAGTTGAACCCCAATCAGTCTCCCACCGATCCAAGGTACAGTTGTACTCCTACGCCTCTGATCCCAGCAGGATACTGTGCACTTGATTCCCTTAGCTGATCTCACCCACAACCAAGAGTTGTTATAACCCAAAATCACAGACTTGATAATAAACAGATCTGTCTCACACAGAAAAGTCTATCAAAGGATAAATCTGTCTCCCACAGATAAACCCTAGGTTTTGTTCCGTCTTTTGATATGAAATCAAAGTGAACAAGAACCAATTGATAATCCGGTCTTATATTCCCGAAGAACAGCCTAGATTAATCAATCACCTTTCTACAATCCTTCCTGACTACACAAGCGGATTGTCGAGGAATCACAAACAGTGAGACGAAGATGTTTGTGACTTATTTATCTTACCTATCAGAGAACTCTCACGATCTCAAGTCAATTAATCGATTGTACTCGTACGATAGAAGATGCAAGATCAGATCACACAACTACGATAAAGTAGTATCGGTCTGGCTTCACAATCCCAATGAAGTCTTTAAGTCGTTAACCTGATTTTAGAGAAGAAAATCAAAGGTTAATGGAGATCGACTCTAGCGGGCGCACTAGTAGCACACATATGTGTGGGGATTAGTTTTGCACAATGCTAGATGTCTCCTTTATATAGCTTTCAAATCAGGGTTTTTCCTTAGTTACAAAGCAATCCTTATTCACCGTTAGATGAAAACCTGATTTAGATTCAAGCTAATATTTCTCAAACATTAGATCGAAAACTTAGATTGTCAAACACAATTGGGTAGACGTTTACTGGGTTCGTGAAAACCATGCCCAAACGTGTACCTGTATGTTAGTTCAACATAGTAACCCAAAAGGTTAACCATATGAGCATTTCATATTAACCTTGTTCTTCTTCACCATTACTAGTTCAATTGAATCAAATGAACTAGTTAAAGAGTTGTTCCATTGCTATGAGATCTTATGTAACTACACAAGACACAATTGAAACAAAGATGATTCGATTCGATTGAATCGGCTCATGAACATTATAGCCACGGTTTGCATAAAGCATTCCTTAGTAATTTAATGTTTCATGTTCAGAGCACATCTTTAGATCATAACCTATTAAGTTCACAAAAAAGTTCGCGGACTTAAGTTAATCGGTTGAGTTTTCCAAATTCAGCAGAAATTAACGAAAAGAGAACTTCCGCCAGTTCGCGGACTTAGCACACAAACGAGTTTTGGAAAATCCAGCAGAAATTCTCGGTCGAGAACTTCCGACAGTTAGCGGACTGAGTCTGCGGCTGAGTCTGCGGACTGGGTTCGTGGACTTGGCAAGCCAATTCCACAATCCTCCCGATTTCTCTCGATCAACAAAGTTCGAAAACTCCGGTTCAAGGAATACATGGTTATGTAATCTAAACTCTCATTTTAATCATTGAGACATTCTCATAGGACGCTATGTAGCCGTTATTCACAGACCGTTTCACGTCAGAGCAATTCTCAAAGTGATTGAAACTTTTCGTGACTTTCGTCACTCGGTGAAGATAAACTTGATCAAAGCGAAACGCTTTACCAACACACGATTTCGAGATAAAAGATAAGCAATGAATGCTCAACTCGAAATGTCAAATGTGTATGATCTAGTCTATATAGCATACGACTTTTGTCTCATAAGAAGTAGGAGATAGAAGAGATAGACTTTTGAGTGATAGATAAGTTCAAGTCTCCACATACTTTTTGTTGATGAAGTTCCACGGTTCCTTGTATAGATCTTCGTCGTTGTATGATGAATCGCCATAAAGTCCTTGAGCTCAACTACACTTTTCTATCCTAGTCCGAGTCTTAACTATGTAGGATAGAAATCAAGACTTATAGTTTTGATCACTAGCATTGAAAAACATGCTTGAGATAGCAATGCATGCGAGGTTGAATGAGCTATGCTCTAACAGATTGGGGTTCAACTACAGTCCAGACTGAAGTTAATATGGAGTAGGCTAGTGTCTGTAGCGGCTTAATACAGTGTGTGTTCAATCTGGACTAGGTCCCGGGGTTTTTCCGCATTTGCGGTTTCCTCGTTAACAAAATTCTGGTGTCTGTGTTATTTGTTTTCCGCTTTATATTTTGTTATATGATTGAAATATCACAGGTTGTGCGTTGTTCAATCAATTAGAATATCCGACCTTTTGGTTGTTGATTTAAATTGATTGACACTTGGGTATTTGTCTTTGGTACCATCCAAGTTATCTCTCTAGTATTTGATAAAGACTCGCAGATTTCTATTTGCTCGAGTATATATCAAATCGAGAGATTGAGATAAAAACTCTTTGATATACTTTTTATCTAGATTGAGTCTGATTGTCTAGTTGATTCTCTAGAAAGTATATTGGATTTTGTCCATACAGATTGCTAAGCGAAATATTGGGTGTGGTTGTTGTACCCCCACTTTTTCAATTGGTATCAGAGCAGGCAAACACGTTTAAGACCTTACAAGTCTGTGTTTGTAGCGATATGACTCTATGGACAGAGGTGTTATCTCAATAAATGCACCACCATATCCAGGGATTCCAGAATTCTCTTCCATGATTGATTCAATTAAATCTGTAGAAGAAATTCTATCTAAACCTCCACCAGGTTTAAAATCCCTTGAAGTATTTTCAGGGCTAGAAAAGAAACTTGAAAGCCTTTCTTCTGATGTTGAGTTATTTCTCCTGAAAGAACAAGCATCTCTTGACAGGCTAAATCAAGTCATGATGAATAATTCTCATGTTAAGGTTGATATTAATTTCCTAATCAGAGAGTGCAATACTCCTCCTCTGTGTAATTTATCTAGTTTTAACAAACTAAACGATTTACATGAGGAGTTTAAAACACAGTTATCTGAATACATCATCTCAAAAAATGGGTTGATTTGTTGTTCGAGTTCTGACACACTCTATCCAGATAAAGGTATTGCTTTTCATAATAGGGTAAGGATGTCTCTTTCCAAAAGAGTTTTCCTCTGCAATACTAAAAATTATCTGAAGAAATTGTTTCTCATAAGGTTAAAAATAAGAAATCAGAAACACAAGTCTTACTGTGCTCTCTGGATATTCATTGAAAAACCTATAAAAACAATTCCTTGGTGGTTCTCCAATAATGCAAGAATTAAGAGTTGTTGGAAAGAAACGCTCTCCTGGTGTCATGGTGTGCAAGATTCATTTTTGTTCTTACAAAAAATTACTTGATACAAATACGTGTGAGCTATTGCTCTTAACTTGCACCAAACAAGTCATTCTTTGACACACGTGTGGTTCACATACGAGGAACCTAGAACCGCTTCATGAATGAGTGTCGTTCCGAAACGTGTTAGAGTGGTTCCATGACACACAAAAAAGGAAAGAAAATCTCCTCGTTCACTCCACCTTCTTCTCCAGTTCTTTCAGTTCGAGAAAAACGCAGGAGATACTCAAACAGTTCTCGTTCCCTTGCTCCATCAAATTTGTTCCATAATCATTTTGAAGTTTGTTGGTAGCTTTGAACTCAGGAGAAGCTTGTGAACATTGGGTTACGAATGGTTTTTGTGGTTGTCAACAGTTTGCGTCTTTACCATTACAAACAGTTCGCGAACCAAGTAAGTTTTCTAATTTGTTCTTGTAACTTTTGCAATCATGAGTATAAGAAGAACTAGGCATGTAGGAAGCTCAAGCCAACAAACTAGAGATGAATCTTTCTTTGAACCTAGTATCGGTGCTGGTTTTTTCAACCATACTGCTCGCAAACTGTACCTGGTGTTCAAAAAAAAAAACACCCATTCGTGAAAGGTACTGTGATGCATCTAAAATAAATGTTCCGGGTTTGGCTGGTTTCTTCAATAAGCATGATTGGGGAATTATTCATAGGCCTTTAGGGAGTGTTCTTGTTGATATGGTTGCTCAATTTTATGCTAATATTCATGATGAAGACACTGCTCTCTGCTCGTTCAAAACCATGGTAGGAGGCACCATTTTTACCGTGAATCGTGTTGTTATCTTCGACCTGCTTAATGTGCCTCTTGGTGGTGATAGATATCCCCCTTCTGAGTTTGGCAGACTTCCCCTAGAAGTGTTGTCAAACAGGTTGTTTTATAAAGACCTCTAACGAAATGATGGTAAGGTTTATGTAAGAGGAGCATGACTGTTTCTCAAAGTTGCGGCTAAACTTATTGTGGAAAATATGATGCCTAGCACTTGTGACAGCAATTCTTGGACCAGGGACTTACTGAGTTCATCTACTACATTTTTGAAGAGAGAAATATTGACTTTTGTGGAATCATCATTGATCAGATGATAAGTGTCAGACACAACACATGAAAGACACCAGGTTGCCCTTGTCTCATTTCTAGAATTTGTGCTATCTTTAATGTTCCTGCTTTTGGTTTTGACATTGGAGGACCAGTTGTGCTATGTATGTCAAGCATTGAGAAAATGAGTCCCTCTACAGTCAGGGTAGCCCCAAGAACTCCTAGGACTTCAGCTGCTGAAGAACTGACTCGCCTTCGAGAGGAACTTGCTGAACTACGAGAGGAAAATGTGGTTCTTAGAGAGCAAGTAGACTTTGCTGAAAATGTTGTTCCAGAGTTGCTAGAGAAATTCTATGAGATTGAAAGAGATCATTATGGATGGAGTGACTGATATCTAGCATCTTTATTTCTGTTTTGGTATTATCTGTTTAAACTTCTCTTGTTAGATTTAAAGTTTATGTCTTTGTGATGTAATAAATTTTTATGGCACAATAGTCTTGGATGATTATGTCTTTCAATCAAAAATGCTATTTATGTTGAACCCACAAGAAATATAGATTACCTTGTCAAAAGTAAAGTCTTTGGTATGTCGATATGCATGTATTGATAAAAGAATTAATAGACTTTTGACAAATACAAAAGTTAAGCCTATTATGTCAATTATTGATGAAAGATAGGGTAAAATGTTTTGTTTTCAAGGATTATGTCTATTGTATGTCGTTATGCGAATAGTGATGGAAAATAGAATGAATCCTTGTGTATTCCGCAGTATTGATCTTCCCTGATCCATATTTTATGAATTACTGTGAGGCTCCGTGAAGTGTCTTATGTTGAGCACTAAACGACCAAGTTGATTATTCTTATGATTAGCTTAGTTGTTGTTCCGTGAGATACTTTATGTCGAGCATATTCAACTAAATTAATCATCTTGTTTGGTTATTTAGTTGTTGCTCTGTAAGTTCTCTTATGTCGAGCATGACCAATTAAATTGATTACTTTTATGATTAGTTTGGTTGTGTATTTCGATTATATTAATTATGGGTTCTCTTGTGATTAATCTAATTGTAAATTTTTGAGTCTCCATAAGTTCACTTATGTTTAGCATTTTGGATTGAATTAATCATGGGTTCTCTTGTGGTTACTTTAATTGAGCTTTTTGGATTCAAATTCATACTTGTATGTGATTTTTTATGTCCAAAGAAATACTTCTTTTCTTTCGAAATTAAGGTCGCTCTTGTTGTTCTTTCGGGAATGACATTTTATGGGGGAGAGTTCTTGATTGAACTTGTGCTTAATTGTCAAATTTTTGTGAGGAGTGCGGTTGTGGAATATTATAGGGGTTATCTTGTATCTTTATAAACTCCTTGATGAATGAATTTAGCCTCGGCTATATGATTTCATCTAAATAAGATGATATGTGTTTCTTTCTTTTGGTTATGAAATGTCTCTTTCAGAAATTTCATTAGGATCACGTTCTTGTACCTTTGCCAATTTTATTGACAAAAAGGGGGAGAATTAATATGTAGTTCACACTACAAATACATATGGTTTTCGGATCATTATGTAAGGGGGAGTGGTTTCCATGTGAGATGGAGTATTGACTAAGGGGGAGTGATACATATCACCATAATATTGTTGTTGAAGTTGTGATACAATTGAACTATGACGTTGTGTAATGATACTACGAAACTGTATAATAATGATTGAGAAACTTGTTTTCTTGTTGTTATAGCTACGGATTTTCAACAACGATGATGCTGAACTTACACCCTTTGGGATTATTGGAGTACTTGGAAGTGACGAAGATTTCGAGTAATGTTGAAGATTAGAAATGTGGAATATGAGCTACAAAAGTTAATTTTTTTTTTGTATTCCATATGTATTGATAGTTTTGTCACTAAAATTGACAAAGGGGGAGATTATTAGAGCATTGCTCGGTTGAACTCGCATGCGTTGCTATCTCAAGCATGTTTGTCAATGTTAGTGATCAAAACTATAAGTCTTGATTTCTAGTCTACTATAGCCAAGGTCTCGGACTAGGATAGAAAATGTAGTTGAGCTCAAGAACTCCATGGCAATCATCATACAAGACAAAGGACTACTCAAGGAACTGGTGGATCTTTATCGACTAAAAGGTATGTGGAGACTTGAACTTATCTATCACTCAAAAGTCTATTTATCTCCTATCTTGAGACAAAAGTCGTTTTGCTATATAGACTTAGATTATACACATTTGCTATTTCGAGCCGAGTTTATCTCGCCTATCTATTTCTCGAAATATGTGTTGGTAAGCTTTCGCTTTAGCCAAGTTCATCTTTACCTAGTAACGAAAGTCATGACAAGTTTCAATCACTTTGAAAATTGCTTACTTTGACGAAAAATAGTTTGTGAATAAAAACTATAGAATATCAACGTCCTCTAAGAATGCTTCAAATGATTGAAATGAGAGTTTAGATTATAAAACCATTGGAGGATATAAGCATTGTTGTGGAAACACATATATTACTTTGTTGATCAAGAGAACCGGAATAGTGGCGTGAGCCAATTCCGCGAACTCAGGTCGCGAACTGGCGGAAGTTCTCGACCCGAGAAATTCTGCTGGAGTTTGTGAACTCCGTCCGGGAACTTAAGTCCACGAACCCAGTCCGAGAACTTAAGTCCGCGAACCCAGTCCGCGAACTTGAGTAGGTTATATCTAAAAACGATGTTTGTGAACTTATTTTTATATAAACTAAGGAATGCAAATTGCAAACCGTGGCTATATAGTTCATGAACCAATTCGAGTGAATCAAATCGTTTTTGCTTTGATTGTGTCTTGTGTAGTTAAATAAGATTTCCTTGCAATTGAACAACTCTCTAACTAGTTCATTTGAGTCACTTGAACTAGTTATGGTGAAGAAGAATATGGTTGATATGAAAGTGATCATGTGGCTAACCATTTGGTTGACTATTGTTGAACCAACAAATGTACAAGTTTGGGTATGGTTACACAAGCCTAGAAACGTGCATTTCATTTGTGTGTAACAAGCTAGTTTTCGATCTAACTGTTGAAAGATATTAGCTTGAATCTAATAAGGTTTTCATCTAACGGTGAATATTGAATGCTTTGTTACCAAGTTAAAATTGATTGCTAACCCTGATTTGAAAGACTATATAAGGGAGAACTCTAGCAACTGGGAAACCTAAACCCCACACCTTCCGTGTGATACTAGTTGTGCTAAGCTAGAGTCGATTCTCCTATAACCTTTGTTTTCTTCTTCTAAACCAGGTTAACGACTTAAAGACTTCATTGGGATTGTGAAGCCAGACCGATACTACTTTCTTGTAGTTGTGTGGTCTGATCTTGCTGTTTCTATCGTACGAGTACAATTGTAATAATTGGCTTGAGATTGATATCTCCGATAGGCAAGATATAAAAGAAATCACAAACACTTCGTCTCATCGTTTGTGATTACGCAATATATTTTTTCGCTGCGTCGATTAAGATTATTGTGAGGTGATTGATAATACTAGGTTTTTCTTCGGGAATATAAGTTTGGTTCATCAATTGGTTCCTGTTCACCTTGATTTATCAAAAGATGGAACAAAACTCGTAAATATATTCGTGGGAGACGGATTTATCTATTACCGTAGACTTTTCTGTGTGATACAAATTTATTTGTTAAAGTCTTCGACTTTGGGTCGTAGCAAGTCTTAGTTGTGGGTGAGATAATCTAAGGGAATCAAGTACGTAGCATCCTGCTGGGATCAGAGACGTAGGAGCATAACTGTACCTTGGATCATTGTGAGATTGATTGGGGTTCAACTGCAATCCATACTGAAGTTAATATGGAGTAGGCTAGTGTCTGTAGAGATTTAATACAATGCGTGTTCAATCTGGACTAGGTACCGGGGTTTTTATGCATTTGCGGTTTCCTCGTTAACAAAATACTGGTGTCTGTGTTATTTCTTTTCCGCATTATATTTTGTTATATAATTGAAATATCATAGGTTATGTGTTGTTCAATCAATTATAATATACGACCTTTTAATTGTTTATTTAAATTGATTGACACTTGGATATTGGTCTTTGGTACCATCCAAGTTATCTCTCTAGTATTTGATAAAGACTCGCAGATTTCTATTTGCTCGAGTGTATGTCAAATCGAGAGATTGAGATATAAACTCTTTGATATACTTTTTATCTAGATTGAGTCTGACTGTCTAGTTGATTAAAGTATATTGGAGTTTGTCCATACAGATTGCTAAGAAAAATATTGGGTGTGGTTGTTGTACCCCCACTTTTTCAGTACATACGAATATGCATATCACACAAATCTGAAAGTCGATATATATCTACTCCGCTACGTGTGCGAATACATGTAATAAGGCTTCAGATATATAACAGTTTTCTCAGTTTGTAAGACTGATAACGTTGTCTTATATTCAAAATATAGTAATTCTATATTTCTCTAAATTAATTCAAAACATTCCTGAATAAATAACAATGACACTTATCACTGTTCCAGGCTATTTTCGAATGATGAACTTGAATCATGATTTGGTGCCGACAATAAATTGTTCTCCACCGAATTTGATCAAGTATGAACGAATGTTCATTAAGCTAGTCATTATATTTCGAGAAATTCGTAAACTAAATAATTAATTCTCGACTCGAAATTCTTGTCTATGCAAGCTAGGTTAATTAGTTATGTGGCAATGGTATCAAGATAGAAAAGTAAATATACCTTGAGAAATAGGTGGTTCAGTCTTAACTTACCTTTTGTCTATGAAGTTCTCCAAAAGCTTCGGTTGATCTTCGTCTTCAAACGGTAGAACACAAATGATGATTGGCTCATTTCTCAACTCCATTATCCTAGACCGAGACTTGACTAATTAAGTTTTGACAACTTAATTTGAGAACAAGTTTGATATAGCAACACCTGTGATTTCGACCGGGCAATGCTCTAACACATAGGTATATTTGTATGACTAGCCAACAATTCCCTATTAACTTCTATGATGTTCTCACCAATTTTGTTTCTAAATCTCAAAGTTCAAGATTCACATCATGGATGTTGGCATAAAATACATTTGTAAGAACATCAAATCCTTCACCATGTTCTTCAAAGATGTCTCCAAGTTTATATTCTTGAACACCCAATGTTTCACCACTATACATATACTCCATACAAATTTATTTTTCTATAATGAAACCTCTTCTGAGAATTTTGTGATAAATCATGGAGCACTCCTAATTTAATAAACTAATCTCACAAGATGTTTGACTACTT
This sequence comes from Papaver somniferum, assembly GCF_003573695.1. NCBI lineage: Eukaryota > Viridiplantae > Streptophyta > Magnoliopsida > Ranunculales > Papaveraceae > Papaver > Papaver somniferum. Next base: position 120,989,919 of record NC_039362.1, read on the forward strand.
GATTCTCTTTTATCCTTAAGGGGAACAACCTTTTGCGAAAAACCCTTAGCCTTTTTTTAGGATTCTTAAGATCCCTCTAATTCTAACGATACTTTACTAAAAATAGTAAACTGAGAAGGAGAGCAAGGAAGAACTCACTTGAATCAAGCCTTTTGATGAATAATCATCTCAATTGATTCAACCTTTTTTGATTCCAATCGAAATGGTACCAAGATTATGGACTCCAAAATCATGAGAAACACCCTTATGATTCCGTAACCTAGGTCATTTTCTTTTCACGATAAGCATATTAACGAGTACATAAAACTTATAAAGGGCTTAGCCGGCTTTTCCGGTTACAGACTTATATTTTAAAGAAAATAACTATATCATCTAAAAAAATTCAAAAAAATGTCCTTTGTAGGGGATTTTTTTTTCGAAATTTATCGATACGGAAATTTGGATGCTATCACTGAGACTCACAAACAAGTCTTAATTGATGAGTGGAAACTCAACAAAATTTTGATATAAAATTGGTTAGTTGATATATGATCCCTCCACAGATGTATTATACCAATATGAACAATGTTACTCAAAATTATTGTTGATATTCCATAAGGATGGCCTTAAGGTGGTTGGATTTCTTTCAAGCACAAACCTAAGTTATCAACATGATGATTAGATAAAATATCTAATAGCATGTGTAATCTTAGCTAGTTAATTTTTTTTTCATGGATCTTGTTCTCGTCTCTTATTTAAGATTAGGCAATGAGAATTTTTATTAAAAGCATAAGACCTCCTGATAACCACATCGAGTCATTAAAAGAATCACAACCTCAAAGGGAATTATATCATATGATCACATCTTTATAGATCAAGGCTGGTAGAGCATAGCTCGGTTGAACCCACCAAGCGTTGGTATGTCAAGTTTGGTTGTCATATTTTAGTGAATCAAAACTCATTTAAAGAGTCGCTTGATTATATACTAGATTCAACTTCGTATAGGTTAGCTTGAAAGTGTTAGGATATGAGACTTTCAAGTATTACACGAAGACTTGAAGAATGTGAAGAAGTATGAAGCTACAACGACAACATCATCGTTCCTCTTGAGGTTCGTAATATTTGACTTGAACTGTTTATTTCCCTAACGTATCTTTCAAGTCGTGCATATTGAAAACATAACTGCGAAGCTGTGTATGAAACTCTAGTTAGACATAGTATTAAGGAATACAATACGAGGTTTATTACTTAACCATTAAACTTTGTATATAAGACATCAACATGATCATATGAATGCTATTATGATTATGTATGGGTATGAGTGAAGATTTCATCCTAGGAAACAATTTTTTACATTCGTTTAAAGAAAGTAAGTTCATAAACTCGTTTTCTGAATCGAAAGGGAAATCGCTAGGCTTATTGGTATTGTTATTCATTGCAAATCTATTTTGAATTACCAATATGTGTGTTTAGTATAACTGCCCATAAACTTGTTTATGTATCTTGGTAAAACTATTCACAAGGCCTGACTTATGTATTTGTATGACTTTTATTAGTGAAACCGATCTTAAGTAATCACTCAAGATGGTATGATCGATGCCTTGTACATAGCAACTTTTATCTAGTCATTGGGGAACCGATCCTAGTAAGAGGTGAAACAAATTTACAAGAGGGAATTGATCCTTGTAAGAGGTGCAACACGTTTTTAGTAGATGGGGGAACCGATCCTATGAACATGTGCAACAAGTTTGTAGTTTTGGGGGAACTGATCCTATGGACATGTGCAACCGAATACAGGTAGTTACCATAAGTTGTGGGGAACCGATCCTAGTACCTAGTCAACCGAATTTTGGTAACTAGTGTTGAAAAAGCGGTGGGTGTAACAACACCACCCAATATTTCGATTAGCAATCTGTATGGACTAACTCCGAAATAATTTGCTAGAGAATCAACTAGACAGTCAGACTCAATCTAGATAAAAGTATCTCAAGGAGTTAATATCTCTTTCTTGATTTGATTTTTATTCAAGCTAAAAACAATAGCGAGTCTTTATCAAATACAAGGAATACTTGGACGGTACAAAAGACCAATGTCCAAGGATCAATCAATATCAATCAACAACCAAAGGTTGGATTTCCAATTGATGATCACGAACGCACAACCTGTATTATTTCAATTATATAATATATAATGCGGAAAAGAAATAACACAGACACCCAAAATTTTGTTAACGAGGAAACCGCAAATGCTGAAAAACCCCGGGACCTAGTTCAGATTGAATACACACTGTATTAAGCCGCTACAGACACTAGCCTACTGCAAACTAACTTCGGACTGGACTATAGTTGAACCCTTATCAATATCCCAGTGATACAAGGTACAGTTGTACTCCTACGCCTCTGATCCCAGTAGGATACTACGCACTTGATTCCCTTAGCTGATCTCACCCACAACCAAGAGTTGTTGTAACCCAAAATCACAGACTTGATAATAAACAGATCTGTCTCACACAGAAAAGTCTATAAAAGGATAAATCTTTCTCCCACAGATAAACCCTAGGTTTTGTTCCGTATTTAGATATAAAATCAAGGTAACAGGAACCAATTGATAATCCGGTCTTATATTCCCGAAGAACAGCCTAGATTAATCAATCACCTCTCTACAATCCTTCCTGACTACACAAGCGGATTGTCGAGGAATCACAAACAGTGAGACGAAGATGTTTGTGACTTCTTTATCTTTCCTATCGGAGAACTCTCACGATCTCAAGCCAATCAATCGATTGTAGTCGTACGATAGAAGATGCAATATCAGATCACACAACTACGATAAAGTAGTATCGGTCTGGCTTCACAATCCCAATGAAGTCTTTAAGTCGTTAACCTGATTTTAGAGAAGAAAATCAAAGGTTAATGGAGATCGACTCTAGCGGGCGCACTAGTAGCACACAGACGTGTGGGGATTAGTTTTGCACAATGCTAGATGTCTCCTTTATATAGCCTTCAAATCAAGGTTTTGTCTTAGTTACAAAGCAATCCTTATTCACCGTTAGATGAAAACCTGATTTAGATTCAAGCTAATATTTCTCAACCGTTAGATCGAAAACTTAGCTTGTCACACACACACTATGGTAGACATTTACTGGGTTCGTGAAAACCATGCCCAAACGTGTACGTGTATGTCGGTTCAACATAGTAACCCAAAAGGTTAACCATATGAGCATTTCATATTAACCTTGTTCTTCTTCACCATAACTAGTTCAATTGACTCAAATGAACTAGTTAAAGAGTTGTTCAATTTCTATGAGATCTTATATAACTACACAAGACACAATTGAAGCAAAGATGATTGATTCGATTGAATCGACTCATGAACATTATAGCCACGGTTTGCATAAAACATTCCTTAGTAATTTAATGTTTCATGTTCAGAGCATATCTTTAGATCATAACCTCTTAAGTTCACAAACAAGTTCGCGGACTTAAGTTAATCGGTTGAGTTTTCCAAACTCAGTAGAAATTCTCGGAAAGAGAACTTCCGCCAGTTCGCGGACTGATTTCGCGGACTGAGTCTACGAACTAGGTTCGTGGACTTGGCAAGCCAATTCCACAATCCTCCTGATTTCTCTTGATCAATGGTAGGCTTTTAAAGGAGTAAGGAAATAAGACAAAGGATAAGAAGGCCTACATGTTAAACTGCAAGTGCACAGTTGTCATTGTAGTGTGTATGTGCAAGAACAGGTCATCTCCACAGGGACTTGGGGTGTATAGTTGAAGTTTCACTATGCTGATAATTGATGCAAAACTAAATGCAAGGTCACAAGGTTGCAGTGACAGTGAAACAGAGATGGTAAAACAACAAGGAACCAAGGCTATGAGCCAAGGGCAGGGAAGGCAGTGCACTGATTTCAGTGCACAGCAAGATGTGAAGTGCAAAAACAGTGAAGGAAATAACTGATCAGGAAGCAATGTGAGAAGTTACTAAGGCAATTGAATCCACCCTTGTGACCTAGCCAAACAATGCAATTCTAGGTTGAAATTAGGATCTTAAGCATACAAATGGAATGGAAAGAGAATTAGCTTGCTATGAGCACTAATTTCTCCCATTGTTCAATCAAAACAATGCATCCTAAGCATACAAATGGAATGGAAAGAGAATTAGCTTGCTATGAGCACTAATTTCTCCCATTGCTCAATCAAAACAATGCATCCTAAGGCTCTAACCTAGCATTCCACTATCAGACAGTGCACTGAGGTTTCATCTAAACCTCAGCTGCAACAATTTAGCTCATGCTCAACATATAAACAACATTAAACATCACACAAGGTAATTCAGACAACACACACATGGTGAGCAAATACAAAAACATGATAAACATATGAACCAACAGTGTAAACATGAAACAAATGAGAAACTGGCTAGTCCAGTTCTCTACAAGAGTGAAGCTGGCTAACCCAGCATAAGTTTTACAACAACACCCACAACCCATATTTATACCCAATTACACTTTAAAAGAAAAACCCCCAAAACAGTAAATTAGGGTTTGGTGAAAAATTGGAATTAGTTTTACCTAATCACTGATGATTGCTTCTGACTTCGACCCACGCCTCTAATTGCTCTCCTGATGTTATCCACGCCTCCAATTGCAACTCTATTTCACCTAATTTGTCAATTTCACCTCTAGGGTTCCTGACATGGGAGAGGCGTGAAATTGAGTGATTAGGAGGACATAGAGTTGGTAAAAGGGGAAGTAATGATGTGGGATAGGGTTGTTGAGTGATTTGAGAGCTCGTATTGAGCTAGTGGTGGTGGTGGTGCGGCAGGTGAAGAAGGTGGTGAAGTTGCAGAGAGGGATGGGGGAGGTGAAGTCGATGGTTTTGGGAGAAGGTCTGTTTGGTTGGGTAGTATAGGGTTTGGTGTTAGAGTGTTGATCGGGGATATCAAGTTGGATGATCTTCGAAGCTAGGCCATGGGATGTGGAGATGGTAGGTGGATCGGACGGCTAAGAAAGAAGCAGCTTGTAGCGACCGTAGGATGTAAAATACAACGAAGTTAACGGCTCTAGATGGGGTTAGGTGTTGTAGTGTTAAGCGGAAGTATCGAGGTTTGATGCGCAGGCAAAGAAGCGATCGTTGGATTCAACTACAATCTAATCTGAAGGCTTGGAATTTAGGCACTATGGTGTTTTGCAGAGACTTCAGATTTTGATGCTCTACGAAGGATCGACCATTGGATGATGAGATGGACCCGATCTAACGGTTGAGAATGGAGGCGGGTATGGATATAGAAAATGGGTTTGGGTAAGGGTTTTGGGCCTTGGGTATGCCAAGCCCATATCTTCTTCAAGAACAATTCTTCCTTCTTGAGCCCATTCCTAGCTTTTTGGACTTGTGCGCACCATTCTTTGCGGCTTCCTTGCGTAATTTCTTCCGGCTTTTCACCACTCTTCAGCTCTTTTCCGCTCCGCAAGTCATCCAGACTTTATTTATTACCTAAAAATGCAAAATTAAGTAAGAAAAATATTTATTCTTGAAAACAATGAAAATACAGAATATGGGAT
>NC_039362.1:120995601-120997524 GCF_003573695.1 Papaver somniferum
GAACAAGGAAACACTTTTGATACATAAACAAAAGGAAACAAAAGATTACATGACACTTTGCAAGAGGTAGCCCTTTTTGATGCACCCAGTTAAATTCGATGGTTGTCTTTCTTAATGTAACCTCCACCTTCTATCCCAACCAACCAAAGAACAAGCTAGTCAAGTTTCGTTCAGTATTCTAAAGTGATTGGCAATCGTAACTTCCTATCAAACACCTTGAAGATCGAGGCCATACATGTATTGGTAGATCGTGCGCGTGCAAATTTCTTATCACTATGTGAATTGTGCTAGAATCAGGGTGCCTAAATATCTAGACTAAGACTCCTAATAAAAATACATATTTGCACAAGAGTCAACATTTCAAGGTAAATGAGCTCCATTTTTTATGATTTTTCATTTTTTAATTTTTTTGGAATTTTTTAAATTTTTTCAAAAAGCAGGAGTTCTGTTTTCAATTATGGCATATTATCAAAGTATCTACTTTTCACCCCCAAACCTAAACTAAACATTGTCCTCAATGTTTCAAAATATGAACAAAATTATAATACAACATATGAAGAGGATCATGTTGAGTAGAGAAAAAGGAAAGAGAATACCCGATTTCGGCGAAAGCAATATTAGAACTCCGTTATTCAAGGCAAGAATCCAACATATGTCAGCCGAGATCATATTGGATTAGCAAAATATATACAAAAGGAACAAAAGGATTTTTAAAATTTTTATCTACTGGATTATATACAAAAATTCACCATACACTAACAATATAAAGAGTTGAGGATCAACCCAAAAGAAAAAGTGTAGAGACATAGAAAGTTTCAAAACACTAAAATTGGACTGAAATGAGAGTGAGAGTGAAAAACCGAATGAATCACCCCTAAACCTAAATTGTTCAACAGGTTTACTTTTAAGCACAAAATCTTTTAATTTTAGGGGTTCAGGATTCAAAAGGTCTAACTCATAATGGACTGTTTTAGGGACGGGCAAACATGCAATTTCCAACTGTGGTTCCTCAAAGATATTATACTTAGAAGCAAAATAGTCCAAAAGGACTTGGGAAGCATACAGTTCCAATCCTAGATTAGGAATTTTCAGAAAAATCGGTTTGACAATATGGGTACAAACCAAATCTAGGTTGGGTGGAAGGCCATCAGATTGTGACTTAGGTAGAAGAATAGGCATATCATTATCAATCAAATCAAAATCTCCTAACTGATCTACACATGTCACATCATGCTCACAATCATCAATCAAATTGGCAAGATCACAATCAGAATTATCAACATCATCAACAGATTTATTCTCGTGTATCGGCACATCAGGGGAAACATCACATGGAATACTAGAAGAAATATCATGCATTAAGGTCGGGGCAGAGAAGCCTAATGTATTTGAACCCAAAGGTTCCATAACATTTTCAGTATAGACATGTTCTTCTAACATAACATCATAATCATCATCATGATAGGGATTTTGCAATCTAGGATAATTTTCAATCCTAAGGTCAGAGCTATTACAAGAATAAAACTCTAATTCATGGGGGTGACTCATATCATGTGGTGTTGTTCCTGTTTCCCTAACGGATTCCCATTGATGGGTTTTCTCTGCAATCTCGGCTAAAAAATTCCATGCATCATCCACAGATTTATCAATAAACTCACCATTACACATAGACTCAACCATGGTTCGAGATTTAAAGTCTAGTCCCTCATAGAGGATGACGACAAGTCTCCACTTCTCAAATCCATGGTGCGGACATTCACTCAACAAATCATTAAAACGTTCAAAATAGTGAAAAACAGTTTCCTCATCCAATTGGACAAAACAATTGATACTTTGACGAATAGCGATGGTCCTATGATGTGGAAAGAATTTTTTGAAAAATAGATCTGTGAGTTGGTCCCAAGTGTTGATTGATTGTGGTCT